>NW_022145415.1:0-60355 GCF_000002235.5 Strongylocentrotus purpuratus | reverse complement strand
GAAAACAGAGCAACATAAGATAGATAGTGCTCATAGATGAATGCCATGTAGATTCATGATGTGAACGAAATTCACCTTCCATACCATACACGCAAATGACGAAAATTCTGACATGTGGCCTTTAACTTGAATTTTGTACTATGATGACCTCATTAAAATGAAACTTAGTGAAAAGTGTGATCTTGAGTAGAGAATTGCCTTATCTACAACATATCGACATTTCAAAGAGAATCGATGAATATTGAGAAGAAATACACTACATTTTCCATAAATACAATGACGTCATATATATGCAATTTTGTATTTTTGACTTCCAAGGCCATTATGATGACGTAAAGATGTACTTAATGGCCAAATGAGATATGAAATCATACCTCCGACTCATACTCTATCTAAATATGAAAAAAAATTGGCAATCCCTATTCATCCCAATGGACTTTTCATAGGCATGTTTTTGCCCATATATGCAATGTATTACAAAAATCGCGCGTACGGACGGTTATCTTGAACGGACGCTCATTCCGTTTTTAATAGTGATAAAGAGCTAAACATGGTATCAAATTTTCCGGAAAAATATGAGGAATATTCGGTCAAAAGCTTTTGCGGAGAAATTATTTTTCGTTCGGCCGTGACGAACGAAAACGTGCAAAAATGCGTGTTTTGCGTGATTTTTTATGAAATGCTTATAATGGCCTGAAACGTATGCAAAAAAATTTAAGACGATTTTGAGCAATTTAAATTTTACGCGCGCATTAACGCGCGCGCCTACGCGTACGCGCATTTTTGCGCGCATTTATTGACCTCAAATTGACCCGACGGATATTGATCTTAATCATGATAAATATGAATGAAAAATTACTTTCCGTTATGAAGATATGATCATAAGTTGATTTTCACAAAATGGCGCCTGGATGACGTCACGATGACTTTGAGTCTTTGAAAAGTCACGCAGTTCTAAGTTAGACTAAGATCTATCATCATTGAAAGATTCAAACAATGGCTTTATTCAGTCTTGAGATATCCTGCGAACAAATTCGAGGAAGAATAATAATAAAAAATAATAAAAATCTTGACGAAATCAAAAGGTGATACGTTGACTTCGTTACGTATCACCTAATGATTCCTTCAAAATTTGCAATTTCAACTTTCGATCGAAAATTTTAACATGATCCCAACATCTGATTAAAAAACAAAGTCACCCTTTTTTATAGCCCATGGTCTCAGCTATAACATACCCCAATTGGGAGAAAACAGAGCACACATAAGATAGATAGTGCTCATAGATGAATGCCATGTAGATTCATGATGTGAACGAAATTCACCTTCCATAGACATAACACGCAAATGACGAAAATTCTGACATGTGGCCTTTAATTGAATTTTGTACTATGATGACCTCATTAAAATGAAACTTAGTGAAAAGTGATCTTGTAGAGAATTGCCTTATCTACAACATATCGACATTTCAAAGAGAATCGATGAATATTGAGAGAAATACACTACATTTTCCATAAATACAATGACGTCATAATATGCAATTTTGTATTTTTGACTTCCAAGGCCATTATGATGACGTTAAGATGTACTTAATGGCCAAATGAGATATGAAATCATACCTCCGACTCATACTCTATCTAAATATGAAAAAAAAATTGGCAATCCCTATTCATCCCAATGGACTTTTTCATAGGCATGTTTTTGCCCATATATGCAATGTATTACAAAAATCGCGCGTACGGACGGTTATCTTGAACGGACGCTCATTCCGTTTTTAATAGTGATAAAGAGCTAAACATGGTATCAAATTTTCCGGAAAAATATGAGGAATATTCGGTCAAAAGCTTTTGCGGAGAAATTATTTTCGTTCGGCCGTGACGAACGAAAACGTGCAAAAATGCGTGTTTTGCGTGATTTTTTGAAATGCTTATAATGGCCTGAAACGTATGCAAAAAAAATTTAAGACGATTTTGAGCAATTTAAAATTTTACGCGCGCATTAACGCGCGCGCCTACGCGTACGCGCATTTTTGCGCGCATTTATTGACCTCAAATTGACCCGACGGATATTGATCTTAATCATGATAAATATGAATTAAAAATTACTTTCCGTTATGAAGATATGATCATAAGTTGATTTTCACAAATGGCGCCTGGATGACGTCACGATGACTTTGAGTCTTTGAAAAGTCACGCAGTTCTAAGTTAGACTAAGATCTATCATCATTGAAAGATTCATAACAATGGCTTTATTCAGTCTTGAGATATCCTGCGAACAAATTCGAGGAAGAATAATAATAAAAAAAATAATAAAAATCTTGACGAAATCAAAAGGTGATACGTTGACTTCGTTACGTATCACCTAATGATTCCTTCAAAATTTGCAATTTCAACTTTCGATCGAAAATTTTAACATGATCCCAACATCTGATTAAAAACAACAAAGTCACCCTTTTTTATAGCCCATGGTCTCAGCTATAACATACCCCAATTTGGGAGAAAACAGAGCACACATAAGATAGATAGTGCTCATAGATGAATGCCATGTAGATTCATGATGTGAACGAAATTCACCTTCCATAGACATAACACGCAAATGACGAAAATTCTGACATGTGGCCTTTAACTGAATTTTGTACTATGATGACCTCATTAAAATGAAACTTAGTGAAAAGTGATCTTGTAGAGAATTGCCTTATCTACAACATATCGACATTTCAAAGAGAATCGATGAATATTGAGAGAAATACACTACATTTTCCATAAATACAATGACGTCATAATATGCAATTTTGTATTTTTGACTTCCAAGGCCATTATGATGACGTTAAGATGTACTTAATGGCCAAATGAGATATGAAATCCTACCTCCGACTCATACTCTATCTAAATATGAAAAAAAAATTGGCAATCCCTATTCATCCCAATGGACTTTTTCATAGGCATGTTTTTGCCCATATATGCAATGTATTACAAAAATCGCGCGTACGGACGGTTATCTTGAACGGACGCTCATTCCGTTTTTAATAGTGATAAAGAGCTAAACATGGTATCAAATTTTCCGGAAAAATATGAGGAATATTCGGTCAAAAGCTTTTGCGGAGAAATTATTTTTCGTTCGGCCGTGACGAACGAAAACGTGCAAAAATGCGTGTTTTGCGTGATTTTTTATGAAATGCTTATAATGGCCTGAAACGTATGCAAAAAAAATTTAAGACGATTTTGAGCAATTTAAAATTTTACGCGCGCATTAACGCGCGCGCCTACGCGTACGCGCATTTTTGCGCGCATTTATTGACCTCAAATTGACCCGACGGATATTGATCTTAATCTTGATAAATATGAATGAAAAATTACTTTCCGTTATGAAGATATGATCATAAGTTGATTTTACAAAATGGCGCCTGGATGACGTCACGATGACTTTGAGTCTTTGAAAAGTCACGCAGTTCTAAGTTAGACTAAGATCTATCATCATTGAAAGATTCATAACAATGGCTTTATTCAGTCTTGAGATATCCTGCGAACAAATTCGAGGAAGAATAATAAATAAATAAAAAATAAAAAATCTTGACGAAATCAAAAGGTGATACGTTGACTTCGTTACGTATCACCTAATGATTCCTTCAAAATTTGCAATTTCAACTTTCGATCGAAATTTTAACATGATCCCAACATCTGATTAAAAAACAAAGTCACCCTTTTTTATAGCCCATGGTCTCAGCTATAACATACCCCAATTTGGAGAAAACAGAGCACACATAAGATAGATAGTGCTCATAGATGAATGCCATGTAGATTCATGATGTGAACGAAATTCACCTTCCATAGACATAACACGCAAATGACGAAAATTCTGACATGTGGCCTTTAATTGAATTTTGTACTATGATGACCTCATTAAAATGAAACTTAGTGAAAAGTGATCTTGTAGAGAATTGCCTTATCTACAACATATCGACATTTCAAAGAGAATCGATGAATATTGAGAGAAATACACTACATTTTCCATAAATACAATGACGTCATAATATGCAATTTTGTATTTTTGACTTCCAAGGCCATTATGATGACGTAAAGATGTACTTAATGGCCAAATGAGATATGAAATCATACCTCCGACTCATACTCTATCTAAATATGAAAAAAAAATTGGCAATCCCTATTCATCCCAATGGACTTTTCATAGGCATGTTTTTGCCCATATATGCAATGTATTACAAAAATCGCGCGTACGGACGGTTATCTTGAACGGACGCTCATTCCGTTTTAATAGTGATAAAGAGCTAAACATGGTATCAAATTTTCCGGAAAAATATGAGGAATATTCGGTCAAAAGCTTTTGCGGAGAATTATTTTTCGTTCGGCCCGTGACGAACGAAAACGTGCAAAAATGCGTGTTTTGCGTGATTTTTTATGAAATGCTTATAATGGCCTGAAACGTATGCAAAAAAAATTTAAGACGATTTTGAGCAATTTAAAATTTTACGCGCGCATTAACGCGCGCGCCTACGCGTACGCGCATTTTTGCGCGCATTTATTGACCTCAAATTGACCCGACGGATATTGATCTTAATCTTGATAAATATGAATGTAAAATTACTTTCCGTTATGAAGATATGATCATAAGTTGATTTTTACAAAATGGCGCCTGGATGACGTCACGATGACTTTGAGTCTTTGAAAAGTCACGCAGTTCTAAGTTAGACTAAGATCTATCATCATTGAAAGATTCATAACAATGGCTTTCAGTCTTGAGATATCCTGCGAACAAATTCGAGGAAGAATAATAATAAAAAAATAAAAAAACTTGACGAAATCAAAAGGTGATACGTTGACTTCGTTACGTATCACCTAATGATTCCTTCAAAATTTGCAATTTCAACTTTCGATCGAAAATTTTAACATGATCCCAACATCTGATTAAAAAACAAAGTCACCCTTTTTTATAGCCCATGGTCTCAGCTATAACATACCCCAATTTGGGAGAAAACAGAGCACACATAAGATAGATAGTGCTCATAGATGAATGCCATGTAGATTCATGATGTGAACGAAATTCACCTTCCATAGACATAACACGCAAATGACGAAAATTCTGACATGTGGCCTTTAATTGAATTTTGTACTATGATGACCTCATTAAAATGAAACTTAGTGAAAAGTGATCTTGTAGAGAATTGCCTTATCTACAACATATCGACATTTCAAAGAGAATCGATGAATATTGAGAGAAATACACTACATTTTCCATAAATACAATGACGTCATAATATGCAATTTTGTATTTTTGACTTCCAAGGCCATTATGATGACGTAAAGATGTACTTAATGGCCAAATGAGATATGAAATCATACCTCCGACTCATACTCTATCTAAATATGAAAAAAAAATTGGCAATCCCTATTCATCCCAATGGACTTTTCATAGGCATGTTTTTGCCCATATATGCAATGTATTACAAAAATCGCGCGTACGGACGGTTATCTTGAACGGACGCTCATTCCGTTTTTAATAGTGATAAAGAGCTAAACATGGTATCAAATTTTCCGGAAAAATATGAGGAATATTCGGTCAAAAGCTTTTGCGGAGAAATTATTTTTCGTTCGGCCGTGACGAACGAAAACGTGCAAAAATGCGTGTTTTGCGTGATTTTTTATGAAATGCTTATAATGGCCTGAAACGTATGCAAAAAAAATTTAAGACGATTTTGAGCAATTTAAAATTTTACGCGCGCATTAACGCGCGCGCCTACGCGTACGCGCATTTTTGCGCGCATTTATTGACCTCAAATTGACCCGACGGATATTGATCTTAATCTTGATAAATATGAATGAAAAATTACTTTCCGTTATGAAGATATGATCATAAGTTGATTTTTACAAAATGGCGCCTGGATGACGTCACGATGACTTTGAGTCTTTGAAAAGTCACGCAGTTCTAAGTTAGACTAAGATCTATCATCATTGAAAGATTCATAACAATGGCTTTATTCAGTCTTGAGATATCCTGCGAACAAATTCGAGGAAGAATAATAATAAAAAAATAATAAAAATCTTGACGAAATCAAAAGGTGATACGTTGACTTCGTTACGTATCACCTAATGATTCCTTCAAAATTTGCAATTTCAACTTTCGATCGAAAATTTAAACATGATCCCAACATCTGATTAAAAACAAAGTCACCCTTTTTTATAGCCCATGGTCTCAGCTATAACATACCCCAATTTGGGAAAACAGAGCACACATAAGATAGATAGTGCTCATAGATGAATGCCATGTAGATTCATGATGTGAACGAAATTCACCTCCATAGACATAACACGCAAATGACGAAAAATTCTGACATGTGGCCTTTAATGAATTTTGTACTATGATGACCTCATTAAAATGAAACTTAGTGAAAAGTGATCTTGTAGAGAATTGCCTTATCTACAACATATCGACATTTCAAAGAGAATCGATGAATATTGAGAGAAATACACTACATTTTCCATAAATACAATGACGTCATAATATGCAATTTTGTATTTTTGACTTCCAAGGCCATTATGATGACGTCAAGATGTACTTAATGGCCAAATGAGATATGAAATCATACCTCCGACTCATACTCTATCTAAATATGAAAAAAAAATTGGCAATCCCTATTCATCCCAATGGACTTTTCATAGGCATGTTTTTGCCCATATATGCAATGTATTACAAAAATCGCGCGTACGGACGGTTATCTTGAACGGACGCTCATTCCGTTTTTAATAGTGATAAAGAGCTAAACATGGTATCAATTTTTCCGGAAAAATATGAGGAATATTCGGTCAAAAGCTTTTGCGGAGAAATTATTTTTCGTTCGGCCGTGACGAACGAAAACGTGCAAAAATGCGTGTTTTGCGTGATTTTTTATGAAATGCTTATAATGGCCTGAAACGTATGCAAAAAAAATTTAAGACGATTTTGAGCAATTTAAATTTTACGCGCGCATTAACGCGCGCGCCTACGCGTACGCGCATTTTTGCGCGCATTTTTGACCTCAATTGACCCGACGGATATTGATCTTAATCTTGATAAATATGAATGAAAAATTACTTTCCGTTATGAAGATATGATCATAAGTTGATTTTCACAAAATGGCGCCTGGATGACGTCACGATGACTTTGAGTCTTTGAAAAGTCACGCAGTTCTAAGTTAGACTAAGATCTATCATCATTGAAAGATTCATAACAATGGCTTTATTCAGTCTTGAGATATCCTGCGAACAAATTCGAGGAAGAATAATAATAAATAAATAATAAAAATCTTGACGAAATCAAAAGGTGATACGTTGACTTCGTTACGTATCACCTAATGATTCCTTCAAAATTTGCAATTTCAACTTTCGATCGAAAATTTTAACATGATCCCAACATCTGATTAAAAAACAAAGTCACCCTTTTTTATAGCCCATGGTCTCAGCTATAACATACCCCAATTTGGGAGAAAACAGAGCACACATAAGATAGATAGTGCTCATAGATGAATGCCATGTAGATTCATGATGTGAACGAAATTCACCTTCCATAGACATAACACGCAAATGACGAAAATTCTGACATGTGGCCTTTAACTGAATTTTGTACTATGATGACCTCATTAAAATGAAACTTAGTGAAAAGTGATCTTGTAGAGAATTGCCTTATCTACAACATATCGACATTTCAAAGAGAATCGATGAATATTGAGAGAAATACACTACATTTTCCATAAATACAATGACGTCATAATATGCAATTTTGTATTTTTGACTTCCAAGGCCATTATGATGACGTAAAGATGTACTTAATGGCCAAATGAGATATGAAATCATACCTCCGACTCATACTCTATCTAAATATGAAAAAAAAATTGGCAATCCCTATTCATCCCAATGGACTTTTCATAGGCATGTTTTTGCCCATATATGCAATGTATTACAAAAATCGCGCGTACGGACGGTTATCTTGAACGGACGCTCATTCCGTTTTTAATAGTGATAAAGAGCTAAACATGGTATCAAATTTTCCGGAAAAATATGAGGAATATTCGGTCAAAAGCTTTTGCGGAGAAATTATTTTTCGTTCGGCCGTGACGAACGAAAACGTGCAAAAATGCGTGTTTTGCGTGATTTTTTATGAAATGCTTATAATGGCCTGAAACGTATGCAAAAAAAATTTAAGACGATTTTGAGCAATTTAAAATTTTACGCGCGCATTAACGCGCGCGCCTACGCGTACGCGCATTTTTGCGCGCATTTATTGACCTCAAATTGACCCGACGGATATTGATCTTAATCATGATAAATATGAATGAAAAATTACTTTCCGTTATGAAGATATGATCATAAGTTGATTTTCACAAAATGGCGCCTGGATGACGTCACGATGATTTTGAGTCTTTGAAAAGTCACACAGTTCTAAGTTAGACTAAGATCTATCATCATTGAAAGATTCATAACAATGGCTTTATTCAGTCTTGAGATATCCTGCGAACAAATTCGAGGAAGAATAATAATAAATAAATAATAAAAATCTTGACGAAATCAAAAGGTGATACGTTGACTTCGTTACGTATCACCTAATGATTCCTTCAAAATTTGCAATTTCAACTTTCGATCGAAAATTTTAACATGATCCCAACATCTGATTAAAAAACAAAGTCACCCTTTTTTATAGCCCATGGTCTCAGCTATAACATACCCCAATTTGGGAGAAAACAGAGCACACATAAGATAGATAGTGCTCATAGATGAATGCCATGTAGATTCATGATGTGAACGAAATTCACCTTCCATAGACATAACACGCAAATGACGAAAATTCTGACATGTGGCCTTTAACTGAATTTTGTACTATGATGACCTCATTAAAATGAAACTTAGTGAAAAGTGATCTTGTAGAGAATTGCCTTATCTACAACATATCGACATTTCAAAGAGAATCGATGAATATTGAGAGAAATACACTACATTTTCCATAAATACAATGACGTCATAATATGCAATTTTGTATTTTTGACTTCCAAGGCCATTATGATGACGTAAAGATGTACTTAATGGCCAAATGAGATATGAAATCATACCTCCGACTCATACTCTATCTAAATATGAAAAAAAAATTGGCAATCCCTATTCATCCCAATGGACTTTTCATAGGCATGTTTTTGCCCATATATGCAATGTATTACAAAAATCGCGCGTACGGACGGTTATCTTGAACGGACGCTCATTCCGTTTTTAATAGTGATAAAGAGCTAAACATGGTATCAAATTTTCCGGAAAAATATGAGGAATATTCGGTCAAAAGCTTTTGCGGAGAAATTATTTTTCGTTCGGCCGTGACGAACGAAAACGTGCAAAAATGCGTGTTTTGCGTGATTTTTTATGAAATGCTTATAATGGCCTGAAACGTATGCAAAAAAAATTTAAGACGATTTTGAGCAATTTAAAATTTTACGCGCGCATTAACGCGCGCGCCTACGCGTACGCGCATTTTTGCGCGCATTTATTGACCTCAAATTGACCCGACGGATATTGATCTTAATCATGATAAATATGAATGAAAATTACTTTCCGTTATGAAGATATGATCATAAGTTGATTTTCACAAAATGGCGCCTGGATGACGTCACGATGATTTTGAGTCTTTGAAAAGTCACGCAGTTCTAAGTTAGACTAAGATCTATCATCATTGAAAGATTCATAACAATGGCTTTATTCAGTCTTGAGATATCCTGCGAACAAATTCGAGGAAGAATAATAATAAATAAAATAATAAAAATCTTGACGAAATCAAAGGTGATACGTTGACTTCGTTACGTATCACCTAATGATTCCTTCAAAATTTGCAATTTCAACTTTCGATCGAAAATTTTAACATGATCCCAACATCTGATTAAAAACAAAGTCACCCTTTTTTATAGCCCATGGTCTCAGCTATAACATACCCCAATTTGGGAGAAAACAGAGCACACATAAGATAGATAGTGCTCATAGATGAATGCCATGTAGATTCATGATGTGAACGAAATTCACCTTCCATAGACATAACACGCAAATGACGAAAATTCTGACATGTGGCCTTTAACTGAATTTTGTACTATGATGACCTCATTAAAATGAAACTTAGTGAAAAGTGATCTTGTAGAGAATTGCCTTATCTACAACATATCGACATTTCAAAGAGAATCGATGAATATTGAGAGAAATACACTACATTTTCCATAAATACAATGACGTCATAATATGCAATTTTGTATTTTTGACTTCCAAGGCCATTATGATGACGTAAGATGTACTTAATGGCCAAATGAGATATGAAATCATACCTCCGACTCATACTCTATCTAAATATGAAAAAAAAATTGGCAATCCCTATTCATCCCAATGGACTTTTTATAGGCATGTTTTTGCCCATATATGCAATGTATTACAAAAATCGCGCGTACGGACGGTTATCTTGAACGGACGCTCATTCCGTTTTTAATAGTGATAAAGAGCTAAACATGGTATCAAATTTTCCGGAAAAATATGAGGAATATTCGGTCAAAAGCTTTTGCGGAGAAATTATTTTTCGTTCGGCCGTGACGAACGAAAACGTGCAAAAATGCGTGTTTTGCGTGATTTTTTATGAAATGCTTATAATGGCCTGAAACGTATGCAAAAAAAATTTAAGACGATTTTGAGCAATTTAAAATTTTACGCGCGCATTAACGCGCGCGCCTACGCGTACGCGCATTTTTGCGCGCATTTATTGACCTCAAATTGACCCGACGGATATTGATCTTAATCATGATAAATATGAATGAAAAATTACTTTCCGTTATGAAGATATGATCATAAGTTGATTTTCACAAAATGGCGCCTGGATGACGTCACGATGATTTTGAGTCTTTGAAAAGTCACACAGTTCTAAGTTAGACTAAGATCTATCATCATTGAAAGATTCATAACAATGGCTTTATTCAGTCTTGAGATATCCTGCGAACAAATTCGAGGAAGAATAATAATAAATAAATAATAAAAATCTTGACGAAATCAAAAGTGATACGTTGACTTCGTTACGTATCACCTAATGATTCCTTCAAAATTTGCAATTTCAACTTTCGATCGAAAATTTTAACATGATCCCAACATCTGATTAAAAAACAAAGTCACCCTTTTTTATAGCCCATGGTCTCAGCTATAACATACCCCAATTTGGGAGAAAACAGAGCACACATAAGATAGATAGTGCTCATAGATGAATGCCATGTAGATTCATGATGTGAACGAAATTCACCTTCCATAGACATAACACGCAAATGACGAAAATTCTGACATGTGGCCTTTAACTGAATTTTGTACTATGATGACCTCATTAAAATGAAACTTAGTGAAAAGTGATCTTGTAGAGAATTGCCTTATCTACAACATATCGACATTTCAAAGAGAATCGATGAATATTGAGAGAAATACACTACATTTTCCATAAATACAATGACGTCATAATATGCAATTTTGTATTTTTGACTTCCAAGGCCATTATGATGACGTAAAGATGTACTTAATGGCCAAATGAGATATGAAATCATACCTCCGACTCATACTCTATCTAAATATGAAAAAAAAATTGGCAATCCCTATTCATCCCAATGGACTTTTCATAGGCATGTTTTTGCCCATATATGCAATGTATTACAAAAATCGCGCGTACGGACGGTTATCTTGAACGGACGCTCATTCCGTTTTTAATAGTGATAAAGAGCTAAACATGGTATCAAATTTTCCGGAAAAATATGAGGAATATTCGGTCAAAAGCTTTTGCGGAGAAATTATTTTTCGTTCGGCCGTGACGAACGAAAACGTGCAAAAATGCGTGTTTTGCGTGATTTTTTATGAAATGCTTATAATGGCCTGAAACGTATGCAAAAAAAATTTAAGACGATTTTGAGCAATTTAAAATTTTACGCGCGCATTAACGCGCGCGCCTACGCGTACGCGCATTTTTGCGCGCATTTATTGACCTCAAATTGACCCGACGGATATTGATCTTAATCATGATAAATATGAATGAAAATTACTTTCCGTTATGAAGATATGATCATAAGTTGATTTTCACAAAATGGCGCCTGGATGACGTCACGATGATTTTGAGTCTTTGAAAAGTCACACAGTTCTAAGTTAGACTAAGATCTATCATCATTGAAAGATTCATAACAATGGCTTTATTCAGTCTTGAGATATCCTGCGAACAAATTCGAGGAAGAATAATAATAAATAAATAATAAAAATCTTGACGAAATCAAAAGGTGATACGTTGACTTCGTTACGTATCACCTAATGATTCCTTCAAAATTTGCAATTTCAACTTTCGATCGAAAATTTTAACATGATCCCAACATCTGATTAAAAAACAAAGTCACCCTTTTTTATAGCCCATGGTCTCAGCTATAACATACCCCAATTTGGGAGAAAACAGAGCACACATAAGATAGATAGTGCTCATAGATGAATGCCATGTAGATTCATGATGTGAACGAAATTCACCTTCCATAGACATAACACGCAAATGACGAAAATTCTGACATGTGGCCTTTAACTGAATTTTGTACTATGATGACCTCATTAAAATGAAACTTAGTGAAAAGTGATCTTGTAGAGAATTGCCTTATCTACAACATATCGACATTTCAAAGAGAATCGATGAATATTGAGAGAAATACACTACATTTTCCATAAATACAATGACGTCATAATATGCAATTTTGTATTTTTGACTTCCAAGGCCATTATGATGACGTAAAGATGTACTTAATGGCCAAATGAGATATGAAATCATACCTCCGACTCATACTCTATCTAAATATGAAAAAAAAAATTGGCAATCCCTATTCATCCCAATGGACTTTTCATAGGCATGTTTTTGCCCATATATGCAATGTATTACAAAAATCGCGCGTACGGACGGTTATCTTGAACGGACGCTCATTCCGTTTTTAATAGTGATAAAGAGCTAAACATGGTATCAAATTTTCCGGAAAAATATGAGGAATATTCGGTCAAAAGCTTTTGCGGAGAAATTATTTTTCGTTCGGCCGTGACGAACGAAAACGTGCAAAAATGCGTGTTTTGCGTGATTTTTTATGAAATGCTTATAATGGCCTGAAACGTATGCAAAAAAAATTTAAGACGATTTTGAGCAATTTAAAATTTTACGCGCGCATTAACGCGCGCGCCTACGCGTACGCGCATTTTTGCGCGCATTTATTGACCTCAAATTGACCCGACGGATATTGATCTTAATCATGATAAATATGAATGAAAAATTACTTTCCGTTATGAAGATATGATCATAAGTTGATTTTCACAAAATGGCGCCTGGATGACGTCACGATGATTTTGAGTCTTTGAAAAGTCACACAGTTCTAAGTTAGACTAAGATCTATCATCATTGAAAGATTCATAACAATGGCTTTATTCAGTCTTGAGATATCCTGCGAACAAATTCGAGGAAGAATAATAATAAATAAATAATAAAAATCTTGACGAAATCAAAAGGTGATACGTTGACTTCGTTACGTATCACCTAATGATTCCTTCAAAATTTGCAATTTCAACTTTCGATCGAAAATTTTAACATGATCCCAACATCTGATTAAAAAACAAAGTCACCCTTTTTTATAGCCCATGGTCTCAGCTATAACATACCCCAATTTGGGAGAAAACAGAGCACACATAAGATAGATAGTGCTCATAGATGAATGCCATGTAGATTCATGATGTGAACGAAATTCACCTTCCATAGACATAACACGCAAATGACGAAAATTCTGACATGTGGCCTTTAACTGAATTTTGTACTATGATGACCTCATTAAAATGAAACTTAGTGAAAAGTGATCTTGTAGAGAATTGCCTTATCTACAACATATCGACATTTCAAAGAGAATCGATGAATATTGAGAGAAATACACTACATTTTCCATAAATACAATGACGTCATAATATGCAATTTTGTATTTTTGACTTCCAAGGCCATTATGATGACGTAAAGATGTACTTAATGGCCAAATGAGATATGAAATCATACCTCCGACTCATACTCTATCTAAATATGAAAAAAAAATTGGCAATCCCTATTCATCCCAATGGACTTTTTATAGGCATGTTTTTGCCCATATATGCAATGTATTACAAAAATCGCGCGTACGGACGGTTATCTTGAACGGACGCTCATTCCGTTTTTAATAGTGATAAAGAGCTAAACATGGTATCAAATTTTCCGGAAAAATATGAGGAATATTCGGTCAAAAGCTTTTGCGGAGAAATTATTTTTCGTTCGGCCGTGACGAACGAAAACGTGCAAAAATGCGTGTTTTGCGTGATTTTTTATGAAATGCTTATAATGGCCTGAAACGTATGCAAAAAAAATTTAAGACGATTTTGAGCAATTTAAAATTTTACGCGCGCATTAACGCGCGCGCCTACGCGTACGCGCATTTTTGCGCGCATTTATTGACCTCAAATTGACCCGACGGATATTGATCTTAATCATGATAAATATGAATGAAAAATTACTTTCCGTTATGAAGATATGATCATAAGTTGATTTTCACAAAATGGCGCCTGGATGACGTCACGATGATTTTGAGTCTTTGAAAAGTCACGCAGTTCTAAGTTAGACTAAGATCTATCATCATTGAAAGATTCATAACAATGGCTTTATTCAGTCTTGAGATATCCTGCGAACAAATTCGAGGAAGAATAATAATAAATAAATAATAAAAATCTTGACGAAATCAAAAGGTGATACGTTGACTTCGTTACGTATCACCTAATGATTCCTTCAAAATTTGCAATTTCAACTTTCGATCGAAAATTTTAACATGATCCCAACATCTGATTAAAAAACAAAGTCACCCTTTTTTATAGCCCATGGTCTCAGCTATAACATACCCCAATTTGGGAGAAAACAGAGCACACATAAGATAGATAGTGCTCATAGATGAATGCCATGTAGATTCATGATGTGAACGAAATTCACCTTCCATAGACATAACACGCAAATGACGAAAATTCTGACATGTGGCCTTTAACTGAATTTTGTACTATGATGACCTCATTAAAATGAAACTTAGTGAAAAGTGATCTTGTAGAGAATTGCCTTATCTACAACATATCGACATTTCAAAGAGAATCGATGAATATTGAGAGAAATACACTACATTTTCCATAAATACAATGACGTCATAATATGCAATTTTGTATTTTTGACTTCCAAGGCCATTATGATGACGTAAAGATGTACTTAATGGCCAAATGAGATATGAAATCATACCTCCGACTCATACTCTATCTAAATATGAAAAAAAAATTGGCAATCCCTATTCATCCCAATGGACTTTTTATAGGCATGTTTTTGCCCATATATGCAATGTATTACAAAAATCGCGCGTACGGACGGTTATCTTGAACGGACGCTCATTCCGTTTTTAATAGTGATAAAGAGCTAAACATGGTATCAAATTTTCCGGAAAAATATGAGGAATATTCGGTCAAAAGCTTTTGCGGAGAAATTATTTTTCGTTCGGCCGTGACGAACGAAAACGTGCAAAAATGCGTGTTTTGCGTGATTTTTTATGAAATGCTTATAATGGCCTGAAACGTATGCAAAAAAAATTTAAGACGATTTTGAGCAATTTAAAATTTTACGCGCGCATTAACGCGCGCGCCTACGCGTACGCGCATTTTTGCGCGCATTTATTGACCTCAAATTGACCCGACGGATATTGATCTTAATCATGATAAATATGAATGAAAAATTACTTTCCGTTATGAAGATATGATCATAAGTTGATTTTCACAAAATGGCGCCTGGATGACGTCACGATGATTTTGAGTCTTTGAAAAGTCACACAGTTCTAAGTTAGACTAAGATCTATCATCATTGAAAGATTCATAACAATGGCTTTATTCAGTCTTGAGATATCCTGCGAACAAATTCGAGGAAGAATAATAATAAATAAATAATAAAAATCTTGACGAAATCAAAAGGTGATACGTTGACTTCGTTACGTATCACCTAATGATTCCTTCAAAATTTGCAATTTCAACTTTCGATCGAAAATTTTAACATGATCCCAACATCTGATTAAAAAACAAAGTCACCCTTTTTTATAGCCCATGGTCTCAGCTATAACATACCCCAATTTGGGAGAAAACAGAGCACACATAAGATAGATAGTGCTCATAGATGAATGCCATGTAGATTCATGATGTGAACGAAATTCACCTTCCATAGACATAACACGCAAATGACGAAAATTCTGACATGTGGCCTTTAACTGAATTTTGTACTATGATGACCTCATTAAAATGAAACTTAGTGAAAAGTGATCTTGTAGAGAATTGCCTTATCTACAACATATCGACATTTCAAAGAGAATCGATGAATATTGAGAGAAATACACTACATTTTCCATAAATACAATGACGTCATAATATGCAATTTTGTATTTTTGACTTCCAAGGCCATTATGATGACGTAAAGATGTACTTAATGGCCAAATGAGATATGAAATCATACCTCCGACTCATACTCTATCTAAATATGAAAAAAAAAATTGGCAATCCCTATTCATCCCAATGGACTTTTTATAGGCATGTTTTTGCCCATATATGCAATGTATTACAAAAATCGCGCGTACGGACGGTTATCTTGAACGGACGCTCATTCCGTTTTTAATAGTGATAAAGAGCTAAACATGGTATCAAATTTTCCGGAAAAATATGAGGAATATTCGGTCAAAAGCTTTTGCGGAGAAATTATTTTTCGTTCGGCCGTGACGAACGAAAACGTGCAAAAATGCGTGTTTTGCGTGATTTTTTATGAAATGCTTATAATGGCCTGAAACGTATGCAAAAAAAATTTAAGACGATTTTGAGCAATTTAAAATTTTACGCGCGCATTAACGCGCGCGCCTACGCGTACGCGCATTTTTGCGCGCATTTATTGACCTCAAATTGACCCGACGGATATTGATCTTAATCATGATAAATATGAATGAAAAATTACTTTCCGTTATGAAGATATGATCATAAGTTGATTTTCACAAAATGGCGCCTGGATGACGTCACGATGATTTTGAGTCTTTGAAAAGTCACACAGTTCTAAGTTAGACTAAGATCTATCATCATTGAAAGATTCATAACAATGGCTTTATTCAGTCTTGAGATATCCTGCGAACAAATTCGAGGAAGAATAATAATAAATAAATAATAAAAATCTTGACGAAATCAAAAGGTGATACGTTGACTTCGTTACGTATCACCTAATGATTCCTTCAAAATTTGCAATTTCAACTTTCGATCGAAAATTTTAACATGATCCCAACATCTGATTAAAAAACAAAGTCACCCTTTTTTATAGCCCATGGTCTCAGCTATAACATACCCCAATTTGGGAGAAAACAGAGCACACATAAGATAGATAGTGCTCATAGATGAATGCCATGTAGATTCATGATGTGAACGAAATTCACCTTCCATAGACATAACACGCAAATGACGAAAATTCTGACATGTGGCCTTTAACTGAATTTTGTACTATGATGACCTCATTAAAATGAAACTTAGTGAAAAGTGATCTTGTAGAGAATTGCCTTATCTACAACATATCGACATTTCAAAGAGAATCGATGAATATTGAGAGAAATACACTACATTTTCCATAAATACAATGACGTCATAATATGCAATTTTGTATTTTTGACTTCCAAGGCCATTATGATGACGTAAAGATGTACTTAATGGCCAAATGAGATATGAAATCATACCTCCGACTCATACTCTATCTAAATATGAAAAAAAAATTGGCAATCCCTATTCATCCCAATGGACTTTTTATAGGCATGTTTTTGCCCATATATGCAATGTATTACAAAAATCGCGCGTACGGACGGTTATCTTGAACGGACGCTCATTCCGTTTTTAATAGTGATAAAGAGCTAAACATGGTATCAAATTTTCCGGAAAAATATGAGGAATATTCGGTCAAAAGCTTTTGCGGAGAAATTATTTTTCGTTCGGCCGTGACGAACGAAAACGTGCAAAAATGCGTGTTTTGCGTGATTTTTTATGAAATGCTTATAATGGCCTGAAACGTATGCAAAAAAAATTTAAGACGATTTTGAGCAATTTAAAATTTTACGCGCGCATTAACGCGCGCGCCTACGCGTACGCGCATTTTTGCGCGCATTTATTGACCTCAAATTGACCC
The DNA here is from genome assembly GCF_000002235.5 of Strongylocentrotus purpuratus. Classification (NCBI taxonomy): domain Eukaryota; kingdom Metazoa; phylum Echinodermata; class Echinoidea; order Camarodonta; family Strongylocentrotidae; genus Strongylocentrotus; species Strongylocentrotus purpuratus. The sequence goes on along the minus strand of NW_022145415.1, from coordinate 42,088 downwards.
GACGGATATTGATCTTAATCATGATAAATATGAATGAAAAATTACTTTCCGTTATGAAGATATGATCATAAGTTGATTTTCACAAAATGGCGCCTGGATGACGTCACGATGATTTTGAGTCTTTGAAAAGTCACACAGTTCTAAGTTAGACTAAGATCTATCATCATTGAAAGATTCATAACAATGGCTTTATTCAGTCTTGAGATATCCTGCGAACAAATTCGAGGAAGAATAATAATAAATAAATAATAAAAATCTTGACGAAATCAAAAGGTGATACGTTGACTTCGTTACGTATCACCTAATGATTCCTTCAAAATTTGCAATTTCAACTTTCGATCGAAAATTTTAACATGATCCCAACATCTGATTAAAAAACAAAGTCACCCTTTTTTATAGCCCATGGTCTCAGCTATAACATACCCCAATTTGGGAGAAAACAGAGCACACATAAGATAGATAGTGCTCATAGATGAATGCCATGTAGATTCATGATGTGAACGAAATTCACCTTCCATAGACATAACACGCAAATGACGAAAATTCTGACATGTGGCCTTTAACTGAATTTTGTACTATGATGACCTCATTAAAATGAAACTTAGTGAAAAGTGATCTTGTAGAGAATTGCCTTATCTACAACATATCGACATTTCAAAGAGAATCGATGAATATTGAGAGAAATACACTACATTTTCCATAAATACAATGACGTCATAATATGCAATTTTGTATTTTTGACTTCCAAGGCCATTATGATGACGTAAAGATGTACTTAATGGCCAAATGAGATATGAAATCATACCTCCGACTCATACTCTATCTAAATATGAAAAAAAAATTGGCAATCCCTATTCATCCCAATGGACTTTTTATAGGCATGTTTTTGCCCATATATGCAATGTATTACAAAAATCGCGCGTACGGACGGTTATCTTGAACGGACGCTCATTCCGTTTTTAATAGTGATAAAGAGCTAAACATGGTATCAAATTTTCCGGAAAAATATGAGGAATATTCGGTCAAAAGCTTTTGCGGAGAAATTATTTTTCGTTCGGCCGTGACGAACGAAAACGTGCAAAAATGCGTGTTTTGCGTGATTTTTTATGAAATGCTTATAATGGCCTGAAACGTATGCAAAAAAAATTTAAGACGATTTTGAGCAATTTAAAATTTTACGCGCGCATTAACGCGCGCGCCTACGCGTACGCGCATTTTTGCGCGCATTTATTGACCTCAAATTGACCCGACGGATATTGATCTTAATCATGATAAATATGAATGAAAAATTACTTTCCGTTATGAAGATATGATCATAAGTTGATTTTCACAAAATGGCGCCTGGATGACGTCACGATGATTTTGAGTCTTTGAAAAGTCACACAGTTCTAAGTTAGACTAAGATCTATCATCATTGAAAGATTCATAACAATGGCTTTATTCAGTCTTGAGATATCCTGCGAACAAATTCGAGGAAGAATAATAATAAATAAATAATAAAAATCTTGACGAAATCAAAAGGTGATACGTTGACTTCGTTACGTATCACCTAATGATTCCTTCAAAATTTGCAATTTCAACTTTCGATCGAAAATTTTAACATGATCCCAACATCTGATTAAAAAACAAAGTCACCCTTTTTTATAGCCCATGGTCTCAGCTATAACATACCCCAATTTGGGAGAAAACAGAGCACACATAAGATAGATAGTGCTCATAGATGAATGCCATGTAGATTCATGATGTGAACGAAATTCACCTTCCATAGACATAACACGCAAATGACGAAAATTCTGACATGTGGCCTTTAACTGAATTTTGTACTATGATGACCTCATTAAAATGAAACTTAGTGAAAAGTGATCTTGTAGAGAATTGCCTTATCTACAACATATCGACATTTCAAAGAGAATCGATGAATATTGAGAGAAATACACTACATTTTCCATAAATACAATGACGTCATAATATGCAATTTTGTATTTTTGACTTCCAAGGCCATTATGATGACGTAAAGATGTACTTAATGGCCAAATGAGATATGAAATCATACCTCCGACTCATACTCTATCTAAATATGAAAAAAAAAATTGGCAATCCCTATTCATCCCAATGGACTTTTTATAGGCATGTTTTTGCCCATATATGCAATGTATTACAAAAATCGCGCGTACGGACGGTTATCTTGAACGGACGCTCATTCCGTTTTTAATAGTGATAGAGAGCTAAACATGGTATCAAATTTTCCGGAAAAATATGAGGAATATTCGGTCAAAAGCTTTTGCGGAGAAATTATTTTTCGTTCGGCCGTGACGAACGAAAACGTGCAAAAATGCGTGTTTTGCGTGATTTTTTATGAAATGCTTATAATGGCCTGAAACGTATGCAAAAAAAATTTAAGACGATTTTGAGCAATTTAAAATTTTACGCGCGCATTAACGCGCGCGCCTACGCGTACGCGCATTTTTGCGCGCATTTATTGACCTCAAATTGACCCGACGGATATTGATCTTAATCATGATAAATATGAATGAAAAATTACTTTCCGTTATGAAGATATGATCATAAGTTGATTTTCACAAAATGGCGCCTGGATGACGTCACGATGATTTTGAGTCTTTGAAAAGTCACACAGTTCTAAGTTAGACTAAGATCTATCATCATTGAAAGATTCATAACAATGGCTTTATTCAGTCTTGAGATATCCTGCGAACAAATTCGAGGAAGAATAATAATAAATAAATAATAAAAATCTTGACGAAATCAAAAGGTGATACGTTGACTTCGTTACGTATCACCTAATGATTCCTTCAAAATTTGCAATTTCAACTTTCGATCGAAAATTTTAACATGATCCCAACATCTGATTAAAAAACAAAGTCACCCTTTTTTATAGCCCATGGTCTCAGCTATAACATACCCCAATTTGGGAGAAAACAGAGCACACATAAGATAGATAGTGCTCATAGATGAATGCCATGTAGATTCATGATGTGAACGAAATTCACCTTCCATAGACATAACACGCAAATGACGAAAATTCTGACATGTGGCCTTTAACTGAATTTTGTACTATGATGACCTCATTAAAATGAAACTTAGTGAAAAGTGATCTTGTAGAGAATTGCCTTATCTACAACATATCGACATTTCAAAGAGAATCGATGAATATTGAGAGAAATACACTACATTTTCCATAAATACAATGACGTCATAATATGCAATTTTGTATTTTTGACTTCCAAGGCCATTATGATGACGTAAAGATGTACTTAATGGCCAAATGAGATATGAAATCATACCTCCGACTCATACTCTATCTAAATATGAAAAAAAAATTGGCAATCCCTATTCATCCCAATGGACTTTTTATAGGCATGTTTTTGCCCATATATGCAATGTATTACAAAAATCGCGCGTACGGACGGTTATCTTGAACGGACGCTCATTCCGTTTTTAATAGTGATAGAGAGCTAAACATGGTATCAAATTTTCCGGAAAAATATGAGGAATATTCGGTCAAAAGCTTTTGCGGAGAAATTATTTTTCGTTCGGCCGTGACGAACGAAAACGTGCAAAAATGCGTGTTTTGCGTGATTTTTTATGAAATGCTTATAATGGCCTGAAACGTATGCAAAAAAAATTTAAGACGATTTTGAGCAATTTAAAATTTTACGCGCGCATTAACGCGCGCGCCTACGCGTACGCGCATTTTTGCGCGCATTTATTGACCTCAAATTGACCCGACGGATATTGATCTTAATCATGATAAATATGAATGAAAAATTACTTTCCGTTATGAAGATATGATCATAAGTTGATTTTCACAAAATGGCGCCTGGATGACGTCACGATGATTTTGAGTCTTTGAAAAGTCACACAGTTCTAAGTTAGACTAAGATCTATCATCATTGAAAGATTCATAACAATGGCTTTATTCAGTCTTGAGATATCCTGCGAACAAATTCGAGGAAGAATAATAATAAATAAATAATAAAAATCTTGACGAAATCAAAAGGTGATACGTTGACTTCGTTACGTATCACCTAATGATTCCTTCAAAATTTGCAATTTCAACTTTCGATCGAAAATTTTAACATGATCCCAACATCTGATTAAAAAACAAAGTCACCCTTTTTTATAGCCCATGGTCTCAGCTATAACATACCCCAATTTGGGAGAAAACAGAGCACACATAAGATAGATAGTGCTCATAGATGAATGCCATGTAGATTCATGATGTGAACGAAATTCACCTTCCATAGACATAACACGCAAATGACGAAAATTCTGACATGTGGCCTTTAACTGAATTTTGTACTATGATGACCTCATTAAAATGAAACTTAGTGAAAAGTGATCTTGTAGAGAATTGCCTTATCTACAACATATCGACATTTCAAAGAGAATCGATGAATATTGAGAGAAATACACTACATTTTCCATAAATACAATGACGTCATAATATGCAATTTTGTATTTTTGACTTCCAAGGCCATTATGATGACGTAAAGATGTACTTAATGGCCAAATGAGATATGAAATCATACCTCCGACTCATACTCTATCTAAATATGAAAAAAAAAATTGGCAATCCCTATTCATCCCAATGGACTTTTTATAGGCATGTTTTTGCCCATATATGCAATGTATTACAAAAATCGCGCGTACGGACGGTTATCTTGAACGGACGCTCATTCCGTTTTTAATAGTGATAGAGAGCTAAACATGGTATCAAATTTTCCGGAAAAATATGAGGAATATTCGGTCAAAAGCTTTTGCGGAGAAATTATTTTTCGTTCGGCCGTGACGAACGAAAACGTGCAAAAATGCGTGTTTTGCGTGATTTTTTATGAAATGCTTATAATGGCCTGAAACGTATGCAAAAAAAATTTAAGACGATTTTGAGCAATTTAAAATTTTACGCGCGCATTAACGCGCGCGCCTACGCGTACGCGCATTTTTGCGCGCATTTATTGACCTCAAATTGACCCGACGGATATTGATCTTAATCATGATAAATATGAATGAAAAATTACTTTCCGTTATGAAGATATGATCATAAGTTGATTTTCACAAAATGGCGCCTGGATGACGTCACGATGATTTTGAGTCTTTGAAAAGTCACACAGTTCTAAGTTAGACTAAGATCTATCATCATTGAAAGATTCATAACAATGGCTTTATTCAGTCTTGAGATATCCTGCGAACAAATTCGAGGAAGAATAATAATAAATAAATAATAAAAATCTTGACGAAATCAAAAGGTGATACGTTGACTTCGTTACGTATCACCTAATGATTCCTTCAAAATTTGCAATTTCAACTTTCGATCGAAAATTTTAACATGATCCCAACATCTGATTAAAAAACAAAGTCACCCTTTTTTATAGCCCATGGTCTCAGCTATAACATACCCCAATTTGGGAGAAAACAGAGCACACATAAGATAGATAGTGCTCATAGATGAATGCCATGTAGATTCATGATGTGAACGAAATTCACCTTCCATAGACATAACACGCAAATGACGAAAATTCTGACATGTGGCCTTTAACTGAATTTTGTACTATGATGACCTCATTAAAATGAAACTTAGTGAAAAGTGATCTTGTAGAGAATTGCCTTATCTACAACATATCGACATTTCAAAGAGAATCGATGAATATTGAGAGAAATACACTACATTTTCCATAAATACAATGACGTCATAATATGCAATTTTGTATTTTTGACTTCCAAGGCCATTATGATGACGTAAAGATGTACTTAATGGCCAAATGAGATATGAAATCATACCTCCGACTCATACTCTATCTAAATATGAAAAAAAAAATTGGCAATCCCTATTCATCCCAATGGACTTTTTATAGGCATGTTTTTGCCCATATATGCAATGTATTACAAAAATCGCGCGTACGGACGGTTATCTTGAACGGACGCTCATTCCGTTTTTAATAGTGATAAAGAGCTAAACATGGTATCAAATTTTCCGGAAAAATATGAGGAATATTCGGTCAAAAGCTTTTGCGGAGAAATTATTTTTCGTTCGGCCGTGACGAACGAAAACGTGCAAAAATGCGTGTTTTGCGTGATTTTTTATGAAATGCTTATAATGGCCTGAAACGTATGCAAAAAAAATTTAAGACGATTTTGAGCAATTTAAAATTTTACGCGCGCATTAACGCGCGCGCCTACGCGTACGCGCATTTTTGCGCGCATTTATTGACCTCAAATTGACCCGACGGATATTGATCTTAATCATGATAAATATGAATGAAAAATTACTTTCCGTTATGAAGATATGATCATAAGTTGATTTTCACAAAATGGCGCCTGGATGACGTCACGATGATTTTGAGTCTTTGAAAAGTCACACAGTTCTAAGTTAGACTAAGATCTATCATCATTGAAAGATTCATAACAATGGCTTTATTCAGTCTTGAGATATCCTGCGAACAAATTCGAGGAAGAATAATAATAAATAAATAATAAAAATCTTGACGAAATCAAAAGGTGATACGTTGACTTCGTTACGTATCACCTAATGATTCCTTCAAAATTTGCAATTTCAACTTTCGATCGAAAATTTTAACATGATCCCAACATCTGATTAAAAAACAAAGTCACCCTTTTTTATAGCCCATGGTCTCAGCTATAACATACCCCAATTTGGGAGAAAACAGAGCACACATAAGATAGATAGTGCTCATAGATGAATGCCATGTAGATTCATGATGTGAACGAAATTCACCTTCCATAGACATAACACGCAAATGACGAAAATTCTGACATGTGGCCTTTAACTGAATTTTGTACTATGATGACCTCATTAAAATGAAACTTAGTGAAAAGTGATCTTGTAGAGAATTGCCTTATCTACAACATATCGACATTTCAAAGAGAATCGATGAATATTGAGAGAAATACACTACATTTTCCATAAATACAATGACGTCATAATATGCAATTTTGTATTTTTGACTTCCAAGGCCATTATGATGACGTAAAGATGTACTTAATGGCCAAATGAGATATGAAATCATACCTCCGACTCATACTCTATCTAAATATGAAAAAAAAATTGGCAATCCCTATTCATCCCAATGGACTTTTTATAGGCATGTTTTTGCCCATATATGCAATGTATTACAAAAATCGCGCGTACGGACGGTTATCTTGAACGGACGCTCATTCCGTTTTTAATAGTGATAAGAGCTAAACATGGTATCAAATTTTCCGGAAAAATATGAGGAATATTCGGTCAAAAGCTTTTGCGGAGAAATTATTTTTCGTTCGGCCGTGACGAACGAAAACGTGCAAAAATGCGTGTTTTGCGTGATTTTTTATGAAATGCTTATAATGGCCTGAAACGTATGCAAAAAAAATTTAAGACGATTTTGAGCAATTTAAAATTTTACGCGCGCATTAACGCGCGCGCCTACGCGTACGCGCATTTTTGCGCGCATTTATTGACCTCAAATTGACCCGACGGATATTGATCTTAATCATGATAAATATGAATGAAAAATTACTTTCCGTTATGAAGATATGATCATAAGTTGATTTTCACAAAATGGCGCCTGGATGACGTCACGATGATTTTGAGTCTTTGAAAAGTCACACAGTTCTAAGTTAGACTAAGATCTATCATCATTGAAAGATTCATAACAATGGCTTTATTCAGTCTTGAGATATCCTGCGAACAAATTCGAGGAAGAATAATAATAAATAAATAATAAAAATCTTGACGAAATCAAAAGGTGATACGTTGACTTCGTTACGTATCACCTAATGATTCCTTCAAAATTTGCAATTTCAACTTTCGATCGAAAATTTTAACATGATCCCAACATCTGATTAAAAAACAAAGTCACCCTTTTTTATAGCCCATGGTCTCAGCTATAACATACCCCAATTTGGGAGAAAACAGAGCACACATAAGATAGATAGTGCTCATAGATGAATGCCATGTAGATTCATGATGTGAACGAAATTCACCTTCCATAGACATAACACGCAAATGACGAAAATTCTGACATGTGGCCTTTAACTGAATTTTGTACTATGATGACCTCATTAAAATGAAACTTAGTGAAAAGTGATCTTGTAGAGAATTGCCTTATCTACAACATATCGACATTTCAAAGAGAATCGATGAATATTGAGAGAAATACACTACATTTTCCATAAATACAATGACGTCATAATATGCAATTTTGTATTTTTGACTTCCAAGGCCATTATGATGACGTAAAGATGTACTTAATGGCCAAATGAGATATGAAATCATACCTCCGACTCATACTCTATCTAAATATGAAAAAAAAAATTGGCAATCCCTATTCATCCCAATGGACTTTTTATAGGCATGTTTTTGCCCATATATGCAATGTATTACAAAAATCGCGCGTACGGACGGTTATCTTGAACGGACGCTCATTCCGTTTTTAATAGTGATAAAGAGCTAAACATGGTATCAAATTTTCCGGAAAAATATGAGGAATATTCGGTCAAAAGCTTTTGCGGAGAAATTATTTTTCGTTCGGCCGTGACGAACGAAAACGTGCAAAAATGCGTGTTTTGCGTGATTTTTTATGAAATGCTTATAATGGCCTGAAACGTATGCAAAAAAAATTTAAGACGATTTTGAGCAATTTAAAATTTTACGCGCGCATTAACGCGCGCGCCTACGCGTACGCGCATTTTTGCGCGCATTTATTGACCTCAAATTGACCCGACGGATATTGATCTTAATCATGATAAATATGAATGAAAAATTACTTTCCGTTATGAAGATATGATCATAAGTTGATTTTCACAAAATGGCGCCTGGATGACGTCACGATGATTTTGAGTCTTTGAAAAGTCACACAGTTCTAAGTTAGACTAAGATCTATCATCATTGAAAGATTCATAACAATGGCTTTATTCAGTCTTGAGATATCCTGCGAACAAATTCGAGGAAGAATAATAATAAATAAATAATAAAAATCTTGACGAAATCAAAAGGTGATACGTTGACTTCGTTACGTATCACCTAATGATTCCTTCAAAATTTGCAATTTCAACTTTCGATCGAAAATTTTAACATGATCCCAACATCTGATTAAAAAACAAAGTCACCCTTTTTTATAGCCCATGGTCTCAGCTATAACATACCCCAATTTGGGAGAAAACAGAGCACACATAAGATAGATAGTGCTCATAGATGAATGCCATGTAGATTCATGATGTGAACGAAATTCACCTTCCATAGACATAACACGCAAATGACGAAAATTCTGACATGTGGCCTTTAACTGAATTTTGTACTATGATGACCTCATTAAAATGAAACTTAGTGAAAAGTGATCTTGTAGAGAATTGCCTTATCTACAACATATCGACATTTCAAAGAGAATCGATGAATATTGAGAGAAATACACTACATTTTCCATAAATACAATGACGTCATAATATGCAATTTTGTATTTTTGACTTCCAAGGCCATTATGATGACGTAAAGATGTACTTAATGGCCAAATGAGATATGAAATCATACCTCCGACTCATACTCTATCTAAATATGAAAAAAAAATTGGCAATCCCTATTCATCCCAATGGACTTTTTATAGGCATGTTTTTGCCCATATATGCAATGTATTACAAAAATCGCGCGTACGGACGGTTATCTTGAACGGACGCTCATTCCGTTTTTAATAGTGATAAAGAGCTAAACATGGTATCAAATTTTCCGGAAAAATATGAGGAATATTCGGTCAAAAGCTTTTGCGGAGAAATTATTTTTCGTTCGGCCGTGACGAACGAAAACGTGCAAAAATGCGTGTTTTGCGTGATTTTTTATGAAATGCTTATAATGGCCTGAAACGTATGCAAAAAAAATTTAAGACGATTTTGAGCAATTTAAAATTTTACGCGCGCATTAACGCGCGCGCCTACGCGTACGCGCATTTTTGCGCGCATTTATTGACCTCAAATTGACCCGACGGATATTGATCTTAATCATGATAAATATGAATGAAAAATTACTTTCCGTTATGAAGATATGATCATAAGTTGATTTTCACAAAATGGCGCCTGGATGACGTCACGATGATTTTGAGTCTTTGAAAAGTCACACAGTTCTAAGTTAGACTAAGATCTATCATCATTGAAAGATTCATAACAATGGCTTTATTCAGTCTTGAGATATCCTGCGAACAAATTCGAGGAAGAATAATAATAAATAAATAATAAAAATCTTGACGAAATCAAAAGGTGATACGTTGACTTCGTTACGTATCACCTAATGATTCCTTCAAAATTTGCAATTTCAACTTTCGATCGAAAATTTTAACATGATCCCAACATCTGATTAAAAAACAAAGTCACCCTTTTTTATAGCCCATGGTCTCAGCTATAACATACCCCAATTTGGGAGAAAACAGAGCACACATAAGATAGATAGTGCTCATAGATGAATGCCATGTAGATTCATGATGTGAACGAAATTCACCTTCCATAGACATAACACGCAAATGACGAAAATTCTGACATGTGGCCTTTAACTGAATTTTGTACTATGATGACCTCATTAAAATGAAACTTAGTGAAAAGTGATCTTGTAGAGAATTGCCTTATCTACAACATATCGACATTTCAAAGAGAATCGATGAATATTGAGAGAAATACACTACATTTTCCATAAATACAATGACGTCATAATATGCAATTTTGTATTTTTGACTTCCAAGGCCATTATGATGACGTAAAGATGTACTTAATGGCCAAATGAGATATGAAATCATACCTCCGACTCATACTCTATCTAAATATGAAAAAAAAATTGGCAATCCCTATTCATCCCAATGGACTTTTTATAGGCATGTTTTTGCCCATATATGCAATGTATTACAAAAATCGCGCGTACGGACGGTTATCTTGAACGGACGCTCATTCCGTTTTTAATAGTGATAAAGAGCTAAACATGGTATCAAATTTTCCGGAAAAATATGAGGAATATTCGGTCAAAAGCTTTTGCGGAGAAATTATTTTTCGTTCGGCCGTGACGAACGAAAACGTGCAAAAATGCGTGTTTTGCGTGATTTTTTATGAAATGCTTATAATGGCCTGAAACGTATGCAAAAAAAATTTAAGACGATTTTGAGCAATTTAAAATTTTACGCGCGCATTAACGCGCGCGCCTACGCGTACGCGCATTTTTGCGCGCATTTATTGACCTCAAATTGACCCGACGGATATTGATCTTAATCATGATAAATATGAATGAAAAATTACTTTCCGTTATGAAGATATGATCATAAGTTGATTTTCACAAAATGGCGCCTGGATGACGTCACGATGATTTTGAGTCTTTGAAAAGTCACACAGTTCTAAGTTAGACTAAGATCTATCATCATTGAAAGATTCATAACAATGGCTTTATTCAGTCTTGAGATATCCTGCGAACAAATTCGAGGAAGAATAATAATAAATAAATAATAAAAATCTTGACGAAATCAAAAGGTGATACGTTGACTTCGTTACGTATCACCTAATGATTCCTTCAAAATTTGCAATTTCAACTTTCGATCGAAAATTTTAACATGATCCCAACATCTGATTAAAAAACAAAGTCACCCTTTTTTATAGCCCATGGTCTCAGCTATAACATACCCCAATTTGGGAGAAAACAGAGCACACATAAGATAGATAGTGCTCATAGATGAATGCCATGTAGATTCATGATGTGAACGAAATTCACCTTCCATAGACATAACACGCAAATGACGAAAATTCTGACATGTGGCCTTTAACTGAATTTTGTACTATGATGACCTCATTAAAATGAAACTTAGTGAAAAGTGATCTTGTAGAGAATTGCCTTATCTACAACATATCGACATTTCAAAGAGAATCGATGAATATTGAGAGAAATACACTACATTTTCCATAAATACAATGACGTCATAATATGCAATTTTGTATTTTTGACTTCCAAGGCCATTATGATGACGTAAAGATGTACTTAATGGCCAAATGAGATATGAAATCATACCTCCGACTCATACTCTATCTAAATATGAAAAAAAAAATTGGCAATCCCTATTCATCCCAATGGACTTTTTATAGGCATGTTTTTGCCCATATATGCAATGTATTACAAAAATCGCGCGTACGGACGGTTATCTTGAACGGACGCTCATTCCGTTTTTAATAGTGATAGAGAGCTAAACATGGTATCAAATTTTCCGGAAAAATATGAGGAATATTCGGTCAAAAGCTTTTGCGGAGAAATTATTTTTCGTTCGGCCGTGACGAACGAAAACGTGCAAAAATGCGTGTTTTGCGTGATTTTTTATGAAATGCTTATAATGGCCTGAAACGTATGCAAAAAAAATTTAAGACGATTTTGAGCAATTTAAAATTTTACGCGCGCATTAACGCGCGCGCCTACGCGTACGCGCATTTTTGCGCGCATTTATTGACCTCAAATTGACCCGACGGATATTGATCTTAATCATGATAAATATGAATGAAAAATTACTTTCCGTTATGAAGATATGATCATAAGTTGATTTTCACAAAATGGCGCCTGGATGACGTCACGATGATTTTGAGTCTTTGAAAAGTCACACAGTTCTAAGTTAGACTAAGATCTATCATCATTGAAAGATTCATAACAATGGCTTTATTCAGTCTTGAGATATCCTGCGAACAAATTCGAGGAAGAATAATAATAAATAAATAATAAAAATCTTGACGAAATCAAAAGGTGATACGTTGACTTCGTTACGTATCACCTAATGATTCCTTCAAAATTTGCAATTTCAACTTTCGATCGAAAATTTTAACATGATCCCAACATCTGATTAAAAAACAAAGTCACCCTTTTTTATAGCCCATGGTCTCAGCTATAACATACCCCAATTTGGGAGAAAACAGAGCACACATAAGATAGATAGTGCTCATAGATGAATGCCATGTAGATTCATGATGTGAACGAAATTCACCTTCCATAGACATAACACGCAAATGACGAAAATTCTGACATGTGGCCTTTAACTGAATTTTGTACTATGATGACCTCATTAAAATGAAACTTAGTGAAAAGTGATCTTGTAGAGAATTGCCTTATCTACAACATATCGACATTTCAAAGAGAATCGATGAATATTGAGAGAAATACACTACATTTTCCATAAATACAATGACGTCATAATATGCAATTTTGTATTTTTGACTTCCAAGGCCATTATGATGACGTAAAGATGTACTTAATGGCCAAATGAGATATGAAATCATACCTCCGACTCATACTCTATCTAAATATGAAAAAAAAATTGGCAATCCCTATTCATCCCAATGGACTTTTTATAGGCATGTTTTTGCCCATATATGCAATGTATTACAAAAATCGCGCGTACGGACGGTTATCTTGAACGGACGCTCATTCCGTTTTTAATAGTGATAAAGAGCTAAACATGGTATCAAATTTTCCGGAAAAATATGAGGAATATTCGGTCAAAAGCTTTTGCGGAGAAATTATTTTTCGTTCGGCCGTGACGAACGAAAACGTGCAAAAATGCGTGTTTTGCGTGATTTTTTATGAAATGCTTATAATGGCCTGAAACGTATGCAAAAAAAATTTAAGACGATTTTGAGCAATTTAAAATTTTACGCGCGCATTAACGCGCGCGCCTACGCGTACGCGCATTTTTGCGCGCATTTATTGACCTCAAATTGACCCGACGGATATTGATCTTAATCATGATAAATATGAATGAAAAATTACTTTCCGTTATGAAGATATGATCATAAGTTGATTTTCACAAAATGGCGCCTGGATGACGTCACGATGATTTTGAGTCTTTGAAAAGTCACACAGTTCTAAGTTAGACTAAGATCTATCATCATTGAAAGATTCATAACAATGGCTTTATTCAGTCTTGAGATATCCTGCGAACAAATTCGAGGAAGAATAATAATAAATAAATAATAAAAATCTTGACGAAATCAAAAGGTGATACGTTGACTTCGTTACGTATCACCTAATGATTCCTTCAAAATTTGCAATTTCAACTTTCGATCGAAAATTTTAACATGATCCCAACATCTGATTAAAAAACAAAGTCACCCTTTTTTATAGCCCATGGTCTCAGCTATAACATACCCCAATTTGGGAGAAAACAGAGCACACATAAGATAGATAGTGCTCATAGATGAATGCCATGTAGATTCATGATGTGAACGAAATTCACCTTCCATAGACATAACACGCAAATGACGAAAATTCTGACATGTGGCCTTTAACTGAATTTTGTACTATGATGACCTCATTAAAATGAAACTTAGTGAAAAGTGATCTTGTAGAGAATTGCCTTATCTACAACATATCGACATTTCAAAGAGAATCGATGAATATTGAGAGAAATACACTACATTTTCCATAAATACAATGACGTCATAATATGCAATTTTGTATTTTTGACTTCCAAGGCCATTATGATGACGTAAAGATGTACTTAATGGCCAAATGAGATATGAAATCATACCTCCGACTCATACTCTATCTAAATATGAAAAAAAAAATTGGCAATCCCTATTCATCCCAATGGACTTTTTATAGGCATGTTTTTGCCCATATATGCAATGTATTACAAAAATCGCGCGTACGGACGGTTATCTTGAACGGACGCTCATTCCGTTTTTAATAGTGATAAAGAGCTAAACATGGTATCAAATTTTCCGGAAAAATATGAGGAATATTCGGTCAAAAGCTTTTGCGGAGAAATTATTTTTCGTTCGGCCGTGACGAACGAAAACGTGCAAAAATGCGTGTTTTGCGTGATTTTTTATGAAATGCTTATAATGGCCTGAAACGTATGCAAAAAAAATTTAAGACGATTTTGAGCAATTTAAAATTTTACGCGCGCATTAACGCGCGCGCCTACGCGTACGCGCATTTTTGCGCGCATTTATTGACCTCAAATTGACCCGACGGATATTGATCTTAATCATGATAAATATGAATGAAAAATTACTTTCCGTTATGAAGATATGATCATAAGTTGATTTTCACAAAATGGCGCCTGGATGACGTCACGATGATTTTGAGTCTTTGAAAAGTCACACAGTTCTAAGTTAGACTAAGATCTATCATCATTGAAAGATTCATAACAATGGCTTTATTCAGTCTTGAGATATCCTGCGAACAAATTCGAGGAAGAATAATAATAAATAAATAATAAAAATCTTGACGAAATCAAAAGGTGATACGTTGACTTCGTTACGTATCACCTAATGATTCCTTCAAAATTTGCAATTTCAACTTTCGATCGAAAATTTTAACATGATCCCAACATCTGATTAAAAAACAAAGTCACCCTTTTTTATAGCCCATGGTCTCAGCTATAACATACCCCAATTTGGGAGAAAACAGAGCACACATAAGATAGATAGTGCTCATAGATGAATGCCATGTAGATTCATGATGTGAACGAAATTCACCTTCCATAGACATAACACGCAAATGACGAAAATTCTGACATGTGGCCTTTAACTGAATTTTGTACTATGATGACCTCATTAAAATGAAACTTAGTGAAAAGTGATCTTGTAGAGAATTGCCTTATCTACAACATATCGACATTTCAAAGAGAATCGATGAATATTGAGAGAAATACACTACATTTTCCATAAATACAATGACGTCATAATATGCAATTTTGTATTTTTGACTTCCAAGGCCATTATGATGACGTAAAGATGTACTTAATGGCCAAATGAGATATGAAATCATACCTCCGACTCATACTCTATCTAAATATGAAAAAAAAATTGGCAATCCCTATTCATCCCAATGGACTTTTTATAGGCATGTTTTTGCCCATATATGCAATGTATTACAAAAATCGCGCGTACGGACGGTTATCTTGAACGGACGCTCATTCCGTTTTTAATAGTGATAAAGAGCTAAACATGGTATCAAATTTTCCGGAAAAATATGAGGAATATTCGGTCAAAAGCTTTTGCGGAGAAATTATTTTTCGTTCGGCCGTGACGAACGAAAACGTGCAAAAATGCGTGTTTTGCGTGATTTTTTATGAAATGCTTATAATGGCCTGAAACGTATGCAAAAAAAATTTAAGACGATTTTGAGCAATTTAAAATTTTACGCGCGCATTAACGCGCGCGCCTACGCGTACGCGCATTTTTGCGCGCATTTATTGACCTCAAATTGACCCGACGGATATTGATCTTAATCATGATAAATATGAATGAAAAATTACTTTCCGTTATGAAGATATGATCATAAGTTGATTTTCACAAAATGGCGCCTGGATGACGTCACGATGATTTTGAGTCTTTGAAAAGTCACACAGTTCTAAGTTAGACTAAGATCTATCATCATTGAAAGATTCATAACAATGGCTTTATTCAGTCTTGAGATATCCTGCGAACAAATTCGAGGAAGAATAATAATAAATAAATAATAAAAATCTTGACGAAATCAAAAGGTGATACGTTGACTTCGTTACGTATCACCTAATGATTCCTTCAAAATTTGCAATTTCAACTTTCGATCGAAAATTTTAACATGATCCCAACATCTGATTAAAAAACAAAGTCACCCTTTTTTATAGCCCATGGTCTCAGCTATAACATACCCCAATTTGGGAGAAAACAGAGCACACATAAGATAGATAGTGCTCATAGATGAATGCCATGTAGATTCATGATGTGAACGAAATTCACCTTCCATAGACATAACACGCAAATGACGAAAATTCTGACATGTGGCCTTTAACTGAATTTTGTACTATGATGACCTCATTAAAATGAAACTTAGTGAAAAGTGATCTTGTAGAGAATTGCCTTATCTACAACATATCGACATTTCAAAGAGAATCGATGAATATTGAGAGAAATACACTACATTTTCCATAAATACAATGACGTCATAATATGCAATTTTGTATTTTTGACTTCCAAGGCCATTATGATGACGTAAAGATGTACTTAATGGCCAAATGAGATATGAAATCATACCTCCGACTCATACTCTATCTAAATATGAAAAAAAAATTGGCAATCCCTATTCATCCCAATGGACTTTTTATAGGCATGTTTTTGCCCATATATGCAATGTATTACAAAAATCGCGCGTACGGACGGTTATCTTGAACGGACGCTCATTCCGTTTTTAATAGTGATAGAGAGCTAAACATGGTATCAAATTTTCCGGAAAAATATGAGGAATATTCGGTCAAAAGCTTTTGCGGAGAAATTATTTTTCGTTCGGCCGTGACGAACGAAAACGTGCAAAAATGCGTGTTTTGCGTGATTTTTTATGAAATGCTTATAATGGCCTGAAACGTATGCAAAAAAAATTTAAGACGATTTTGAGCAATTTAAAATTTTACGCGCGCATTAACGCGCGCGCCTACGCGTACGCGCATTTTTGCGCGCATTTATTGACCTCAAATTGACCCGACGGATATTGATCTTAATCATGATAAATATGAATGAAAAATTACTTTCCGTTATGAAGATATGATCATAAGTTGATTTTCACAAAATGGCGCCTGGATGACGTCACGATGATTTTGAGTCTTTGAAAAGTCACACAGTTCTAAGTTAGACTAAGATCTATCATCATTGAAAGATTCATAACAATGGCTTTATTCAGTCTTGAGATATCCTGCGAACAAATTCGAGGAAGAATAATAATAAATAAATAATAAAAATCTTGACGAAATCAAAAGGTGATACGTTGACTTCGTTACGTATCACCTAATGATTCCTTCAAAATTTGCAATTTCAACTTTCGATCGAAAATTTTAACATGATCCCAACATCTGATTAAAAAACAAAGTCACCCTTTTTTATAGCCCATGGTCTCAGCTATAACATACCCCAATTTGGGAGAAAACAGAGCACACATAAGATAGATAGTGCTCATAGATGAATGCCATGTAGATTCATGATGTGAACGAAATTCACCTTCCATAGACATAACACGCAAATGACGAAAATTCTGACATGTGGCCTTTAACTGAATTTTGTACTATGATGACCTCATTAAAATGAAACTTAGTGAAAAGTGATCTTGTAGAGAATTGCCTTATCTACAACATATCGACATTTCAAAGAGAATCGATGAATATTGAGAGAAATACACTACATTTTCCATAAATACAATGACGTCATAATATGCAATTTTGTATTTTTGACTTCCAAGGCCATTATGATGACGTAAAGATGTACTTAATGGCCAAATGAGATATGAAATCATACCTCCGACTCATACTCTATCTAAATATGAAAAAAAAATTGGCAATCCCTATTCATCCCAATGGACTTTTTATAGGCATGTTTTTGCCCATATATGCAATGTATTACAAAAATCGCGCGTACGGACGGTTATCTTGAACGGACGCTCATTCCGTTTTTAATAGTGATAGAGAGCTAAACATGGTATCAAATTTTCCGGAAAAATATGAGGAATATTCGGTCAAAAGCTTTTGCGGAGAAATTATTTTTCGTTCGGCCGTGACGAACGAAAACGTGCAAAAATGCGTGTTTTGCGTGATTTTTTATGAAATGCTTATAATGGCCTGAAACGTATGCAAAAAAAATTTAAGACGATTTTGAGCAATTTAAAATTTTACGCGCGCATTAACGCGCGCGCCTACGCGTACGCGCATTTTTGCGCGCATTTATTGACCTCAAATTGACCCGACGGATATTGATCTTAATCATGATAAATATGAATGAAAAATTACTTTCCGTTATGAAGATATGATCATAAGTTGATTTTCACAAAATGGCGCCTGGATGACGTCACGATGATTTTGAGTCTTTGAAAAGTCACACAGTTCTA
Source organism: Strongylocentrotus purpuratus (assembly GCF_000002235.5). Lineage (NCBI taxonomy): Eukaryota > Metazoa > Echinodermata > Echinoidea > Camarodonta > Strongylocentrotidae > Strongylocentrotus > Strongylocentrotus purpuratus. The sequence continues at coordinate 23,220 of NW_022145415.1, read as the reverse complement.
AGTTAGACTAAGATCTATCATCATTGAAAGATTCATAACAATGGCTTTATTCAGTCTTGAGATATCCTGCGAACAAATTCGAGGAAGAATAATAATAAATAAATAATAAAAATCTTGACGAAATCAAAAGGTGATACGTTGACTTCGTTACGTATCACCTAATGATTCCTTCAAAATTTGCAATTTCAACTTTCGATCGAAAATTTTAACATGATCCCAACATCTGATTAAAAAACAAAGTCACCCTTTTTTATAGCCCATGGTCTCAGCTATAACATACCCCAATTTGGGAGAAAACAGAGCACACATAAGATAGATAGTGCTCATAGATGAATGCCATGTAGATTCATGATGTGAACGAAATTCACCTTCCATAGACATAACACGCAAATGACGAAAATTCTGACATGTGGCCTTTAACTGAATTTTGTACTATGATGACCTCATTAAAATGAAACTTAGTGAAAAGTGATCTTGTAGAGAATTGCCTTATCTACAACATATCGACATTTCAAAGAGAATCGATGAATATTGAGAGAAATACACTACATTTTCCATAAATACAATGACGTCATAATATGCAATTTTGTATTTTTGACTTCCAAGGCCATTATGATGACGTAAAGATGTACTTAATGGCCAAATGAGATATGAAATCATACCTCCGACTCATACTCTATCTAAATATGAAAAAAAAAATTGGCAATCCCTATTCATCCCAATGGACTTTTTATAGGCATGTTTTTGCCCATATATGCAATGTATTACAAAAATCGCGCGTACGGACGGTTATCTTGAACGGACGCTCATTCCGTTTTTAATAGTGATAAAGAGCTAAACATGGTATCAAATTTTCCGGAAAAATATGAGGAATATTCGGTCAAAAGCTTTTGCGGAGAAATTATTTTTCGTTCGGCCGTGACGAACGAAAACGTGCAAAAATGCGTGTTTTGCGTGATTTTTTATGAAATGCTTATAATGGCCTGAAACGTATGCAAAAAAAATTTAAGACGATTTTGAGCAATTTAAAATTTTACGCGCGCATTAACGCGCGCGCCTACGCGTACGCGCATTTTTGCGCGCATTTATTGACCTCAAATTGACCCGACGGATATTGATCTTAATCATGATAAATATGAATGAAAAATTACTTTCCGTTATGAAGATATGATCATAAGTTGATTTTCACAAAATGGCGCCTGGATGACGTCACGATGATTTTGAGTCTTTGAAAAGTCACACAGTTCTAAGTTAGACTAAGATCTATCATCATTGAAAGATTCATAACAATGGCTTTATTCAGTCTTGAGATATCCTGCGAACAAATTCGAGGAAGAATAATAATAAATAAATAATAAAAATCTTGACGAAATCAAAAGGTGATACGTTGACTTCGTTACGTATCACCTAATGATTCCTTCAAAATTTGCAATTTCAACTTTCGATCGAAAATTTTAACATGATCCCAACATCTGATTAAAAAACAAAGTCACCCTTTTTTATAGCCCATGGTCTCAGCTATAACATACCCCAATTTGGGAGAAAACAGAGCACACATAAGATAGATAGTGCTCATAGATGAATGCCATGTAGATTCATGATGTGAACGAAATTCACCTTCCATAGACATAACACGCAAATGACGAAAATTCTGACATGTGGCCTTTAACTGAATTTTGTACTATGATGACCTCATTAAAATGAAACTTAGTGAAAAGTGATCTTGTAGAGAATTGCCTTATCTACAACATATCGACATTTCAAAGAGAATCGATGAATATTGAGAGAAATACACTACATTTTCCATAAATACAATGACGTCATAATATGCAATTTTGTATTTTTGACTTCCAAGGCCATTATGATGACGTAAAGATGTACTTAATGGCCAAATGAGATATGAAATCATACCTCCGACTCATACTCTATCTAAATATGAAAAAAAAATTGGCAATCCCTATTCATCCCAATGGACTTTTTATAGGCATGTTTTTGCCCATATATGCAATGTATTACAAAAATCGCGCGTACGGACGGTTATCTTGAACGGACGCTCATTCCGTTTTTAATAGTGATAAAGAGCTAAACATGGTATCAAATTTTCCGGAAAAATATGAGGAATATTCGGTCAAAAGCTTTTGCGGAGAAATTATTTTTCGTTCGGCCGTGACGAACGAAAACGTGCAAAAATGCGTGTTTTGCGTGATTTTTTATGAAATGCTTATAATGGCCTGAAACGTATGCAAAAAAAATTTAAGACGATTTTGAGCAATTTAAAATTTTACGCGCGCATTAACGCGCGCGCCTACGCGTACGCGCATTTTTGCGCGCATTTATTGACCTCAAATTGACCCGACGGATATTGATCTTAATCATGATAAATATGAATGAAAAATTACTTTCCGTTATGAAGATATGATCATAAGTTGATTTTCACAAAATGGCGCCTGGATGACGTCACGATGATTTTGAGTCTTTGAAAAGTCACACAGTTCTAAGTTAGACTAAGATCTATCATCATTGAAAGATTCATAACAATGGCTTTATTCAGTCTTGAGATATCCTGCGAACAAATTCGAGGAAGAATAATAATAAATAAATAATAAAAATCTTGACGAAATCAAAAGGTGATACGTTGACTTCGTTACGTATCACCTAATGATTCCTTCAAAATTTGCAATTTCAACTTTCGATCGAAAATTTTAACATGATCCCAACATCTGATTAAAAAACAAAGTCACCCTTTTTTATAGCCCATGGTCTCAGCTATAACATACCCCAATTTGGGAGAAAACAGAGCACACATAAGATAGATAGTGCTCATAGATGAATGCCATGTAGATTCATGATGTGAACGAAATTCACCTTCCATAGACATAACACGCAAATGACGAAAATTCTGACATGTGGCCTTTAACTGAATTTTGTACTATGATGACCTCATTAAAATGAAACTTAGTGAAAAGTGATCTTGTAGAGAATTGCCTTATCTACAACATATCGACATTTCAAAGAGAATCGATGAATATTGAGAGAAATACACTACATTTTCCATAAATACAATGACGTCATAATATGCAATTTTGTATTTTTGACTTCCAAGGCCATTATGATGACGTAAAGATGTACTTAATGGCCAAATGAGATATGAAATCATACCTCCGACTCATACTCTATCTAAATATGAAAAAAAAATTGGCAATCCCTATTCATCCCAATGGACTTTTTATAGGCATGTTTTTGCCCATATATGCAATGTATTACAAAAATCGCGCGTACGGACGGTTATCTTGAACGGACGCTCATTCCGTTTTTAATAGTGATAAAGAGCTAAACATGGTATCAAATTTTCCGGAAAAATATGAGGAATATTCGGTCAAAAGCTTTTGCGGAGAAATTATTTTTCGTTCGGCCGTGACGAACGAAAACGTGCAAAAATGCGTGTTTTGCGTGATTTTTTATGAAATGCTTATAATGGCCTGAAACGTATGCAAAAAAAATTTAAGACGATTTTGAGCAATTTAAAATTTTACGCGCGCATTAACGCGCGCGCCTACGCGTACGCGCATTTTTGCGCGCATTTATTGACCTCAAATTGACCCGACGGATATTGATCTTAATCATGATAAATATGAATGAAAAATTACTTTCCGTTATGAAGATATGATCATAAGTTGATTTTCACAAAATGGCGCCTGGATGACGTCACGATGATTTTGAGTCTTTGAAAAGTCACACAGTTCTAAGTTAGACTAAGATCTATCATCATTGAAAGATTCATAACAATGGCTTTATTCAGTCTTGAGATATCCTGCGAACAAATTCGAGGAAGAATAATAATAAATAAATAATAAAAATCTTGACGAAATCAAAAGGTGATACGTTGACTTCGTTACGTATCACCTAATGATTCCTTCAAAATTTGCAATTTCAACTTTCGATCGAAAATTTTAACATGATCCCAACATCTGATTAAAAAACAAAGTCACCCTTTTTTATAGCCCATGGTCTCAGCTATAACATACCCCAATTTGGGAGAAAACAGAGCACACATAAGATAGATAGTGCTCATAGATGAATGCCATGTAGATTCATGATGTGAACGAAATTCACCTTCCATAGACATAACACGCAAATGACGAAAATTCTGACATGTGGCCTTTAACTGAATTTTGTACTATGATGACCTCATTAAAATGAAACTTAGTGAAAAGTGATCTTGTAGAGAATTGCCTTATCTACAACATATCGACATTTCAAAGAGAATCGATGAATATTGAGAGAAATACACTACATTTTCCATAAATACAATGACGTCATAATATGCAATTTTGTATTTTTGACTTCCAAGGCCATTATGATGACGTAAAGATGTACTTAATGGCCAAATGAGATATGAAATCATACCTCCGACTCATACTCTATCTAAATATGAAAAAAAAATTGGCAATCCCTATTCATCCCAATGGACTTTTCATAGGCATGTTTTTGCCCATATATGCAATGTATTACAAAAATCGCGCGTACGGACGGTTATCTTGAACGGACGCTCATTCCGTTTTTAATAGTGATAAAGAGCTAAACATGGTATCAAATTTTCCGGAAAAATATGAGGAATATTCGGTCAAAAGCTTTTGCGGAGAAATTATTTTTCGTTCGGCCGTGACGAACGAAAACGTGCAAAAATGCGTGTTTTGCGTGATTTTTTATGAAATGCTTATAATGGCCTGAAACGTATGCAAAAAAAATTTAAGACGATTTTGAGCAATTTAAAATTTTACGCGCGCATTAACGCGCGCGCCTACGCGTACGCGCATTTTTGCGCGCATTTATTGACCTCAAATTGACCCGACGGATATTGATCTTAATCATGATAAATATGAATGAAAAATTACTTTCCGTTATGAAGATATGATCATAAGTTGATTTTCACAAAATGGCGCCTGGATGACGTCACGATGATTTTGAGTCTTTGAAAAGTCACACAGTTCTAAGTTAGACTAAGATCTATCATCATTGAAAGATTCATAACAATGGCTTTATTCAGTCTTGAGATATCCTGCGAACAAATTCGAGGAAGAATAATAATAAATAAATAATAAAAATCTTGACGAAATCAAAAGGTGATACGTTGACTTCGTTACGTATCACCTAATGATTCCTTCAAAATTTGCAATTTCAACTTTCGATCGAAAATTTTAACATGATCCCAACATCTGATTAAAAAACAAAGTCACCCTTTTTTATAGCCCATGGTCTCAGCTATAACATACCCCAATTTGGGAGAAAACAGAGCACACATAAGATAGATAGTGCTCATAGATGAATGCCATGTAGATTCATGATGTGAACGAAATTCACCTTCCATAGACATAACACGCAAATGACGAAAATTCTGACATGTGGCCTTTAACTGAATTTTGTACTATGATGACCTCATTAAAATGAAACTTAGTGAAAAGTGATCTTGTAGAGAATTGCCTTATCTACAACATATCGACATTTCAAAGAGAATCGATGAATATTGAGAGAAATACACTACATTTTCCATAAATACAATGACGTCATAATATGCAATTTTGTATTTTTGACTTCCAAGGCCATTATGATGACGTAAAGATGTACTTAATGGCCAAATGAGATATGAAATCATACCTCCGACTCATACTCTATCTAAATATGAAAAAAAAAATTGGCAATCCCTATTCATCCCAATGGACTTTTTATAGGCATGTTTTTGCCCATATATGCAATGTATTACAAAAATCGCGCGTACGGACGGTTATCTTGAACGGACGCTCATTCCGTTTTTAATAGTGATAGAGAGCTAAACATGGTATCAAATTTTCCGGAAAAATATGAGGAATATTCGGTCAAAAGCTTTTGCGGAGAAATTATTTTTCGTTCGGCCGTGACGAACGAAAACGTGCAAAAATGCGTGTTTTGCGTGATTTTTTATGAAATGCTTATAATGGCCTGAAACGTATGCAAAAAAAATTTAAGACGATTTTGAGCAATTTAAAATTTTACGCGCGCATTAACGCGCGCGCCTACGCGTACGCGCATTTTTGCGCGCATTTATTGACCTCAAATTGACCCGACGGATATTGATCTTAATCATGATAAATATGAATGAAAAATTACTTTCCGTTATGAAGATATGATCATAAGTTGATTTTCACAAAATGGCGCCTGGATGACGTCACGATGATTTTGAGTCTTTGAAAAGTCACACAGTTCTAAGTTAGACTAAGATCTATCATCATTGAAAGATTCATAACAATGGCTTTATTCAGTCTTGAGATATCCTGCGAACAAATTCGAGGAAGAATAATAATAAATAAATAATAAAAATCTTGACGAAATCAAAAGGTGATACGTTGACTTCGTTACGTATCACCTAATGATTCCTTCAAAATTTGCAATTTCAACTTTCGATCGAAAATTTTAACATGATCCCAACATCTGATTAAAAAACAAAGTCACCCTTTTTTATAGCCCATGGTCTCAGCTATAACATACCCCAATTTGGGAGAAAACAGAGCACACATAAGATAGATAGTGCTCATAGATGAATGCCATGTAGATTCATGATGTGAACGAAATTCACCTTCCATAGACATAACACGCAAATGACGAAAATTCTGACATGTGGCCTTTAACTGAATTTTGTACTATGATGACCTCATTAAAATGAAACTTAGTGAAAAGTGATCTTGTAGAGAATTGCCTTATCTACAACATATCGACATTTCAAAGAGAATCGATGAATATTGAGAGAAATACACTACATTTTCCATAAATACAATGACGTCATAATATGCAATTTTGTATTTTTGACTTCCAAGGCCATTATGATGACGTAAAGATGTACTTAATGGCCAAATGAGATATGAAATCATACCTCCGACTCATACTCTATCTAAATATGAAAAAAAAATTGGCAATCCCTATTCATCCCAATGGACTTTTTATAGGCATGTTTTTGCCCATATATGCAATGTATTACAAAAATCGCGCGTACGGACGGTTATCTTGAACGGACGCTCATTCCGTTTTTAATAGTGATAAAGAGCTAAACATGGTATCAAATTTTCCGGAAAAATATGAGGAATATTCGGTCAAAAGCTTTTGCGGAGAAATTATTTTTCGTTCGGCCGTGACGAACGAAAACGTGCAAAAATGCGTGTTTTGCGTGATTTTTTATGAAATGCTTATAATGGCCTGAAACGTATGCAAAAAAAATTTAAGACGATTTTGAGCAATTTAAAATTTTACGCGCGCATTAACGCGCGCGCCTACGCGTACGCGCATTTTTGCGCGCATTTATTGACCTCAAATTGACCCGACGGATATTGATCTTAATCATGATAAATATGAATGAAAAATTACTTTCCGTTATGAAGATATGATCATAAGTTGATTTTCACAAAATGGCGCCTGGATGACGTCACGATGATTTTGAGTCTTTGAAAAGTCACACAGTTCTAAGTTAGACTAAGATCTATCATCATTGAAAGATTCATAACAATGGCTTTATTCAGTCTTGAGATATCCTGCGAACAAATTCGAGGAAGAATAATAATAAATAAATAATAAAAATCTTGACGAAATCAAAAGGTGATACGTTGACTTCGTTACGTATCACCTAATGATTCCTTCAAAATTTGCAATTTCAACTTTCGATCGAAAATTTTAACATGATCCCAACATCTGATTAAAAAACAAAGTCACCCTTTTTTATAGCCCATGGTCTCAGCTATAACATACCCCAATTTGGGAGAAAACAGAGCACACATAAGATAGATAGTGCTCATAGATGAATGCCATGTAGATTCATGATGTGAACGAAATTCACCTTCCATAGACATAACACGCAAATGACGAAAATTCTGACATGTGGCCTTTAACTGAATTTTGTACTATGATGACCTCATTAAAATGAAACTTAGTGAAAAGTGATCTTGTAGAGAATTGCCTTATCTACAACATATCGACATTTCAAAGAGAATCGATGAATATTGAGAGAAATACACTACATTTTCCATAAATACAATGACGTCATAATATGCAATTTTGTATTTTTGACTTCCAAGGCCATTATGATGACGTAAAGATGTACTTAATGGCCAAATGAGATATGAAATCATACCTCCGACTCATACTCTATCTAAATATGAAAAAAAAAATTGGCAATCCCTATTCATCCCAATGGACTTTTCATAGGCATGTTTTTGCCCATATATGCAATGTATTACAAAAATCGCGCGTACGGACGGTTATCTTGAACGGACGCTCATTCCGTTTTTAATAGTGATAAAGAGCTAAACATGGTATCAAATTTTCCGGAAAAATATGAGGAATATTCGGTCAAAAGCTTTTGCGGAGAAATTATTTTTCGTTCGGCCGTGACGAACGAAAACGTGCAAAAATGCGTGTTTTGCGTGATTTTTTATGAAATGCTTATAATGGCCTGAAACGTATGCAAAAAAAATTTAAGACGATTTTGAGCAATTTAAAATTTTACGCGCGCATTAACGCGCGCGCCTACGCGTACGCGCATTTTTGCGCGCATTTATTGACCTCAAATTGACCCGACGGATATTGATCTTAATCATGATAAATATGAATGAAAAATTACTTTCCGTTATGAAGATATGATCATAAGTTGATTTTCACAAAATGGCGCCTGGATGACGTCACGATGATTTTGAGTCTTTGAAAAGTCACACAGTTCTAAGTTAGACTAAGATCTATCATCATTGAAAGATTCATAACAATGGCTTTATTCAGTCTTGAGATATCCTGCGAACAAATTCGAGGAAGAATAATAATAAATAAATAATAAAAATCTTGACGAAATCAAAAGGTGATACGTTGACTTCGTTACGTATCACCTAATGATTCCTTCAAAATTTGCAATTTCAACTTTCGATCGAAAATTTTAACATGATCCCAACATCTGATTAAAAAACAAAGTCACCCTTTTTTATAGCCCATGGTCTCAGCTATAACATACCCCAATTTGGGAGAAAACAGAGCACACATAAGATAGATAGTGCTCATAGATGAATGCCATGTAGATTCATGATGTGAACGAAATTCACCTTCCATAGACATAACACGCAAATGACGAAAATTCTGACATGTGGCCTTTAACTGAATTTTGTACTATGATGACCTCATTAAAATGAAACTTAGTGAAAAGTGATCTTGTAGAGAATTGCCTTATCTACAACATATCGACATTTCAAAGAGAATCGATGAATATTGAGAGAAATACACTACATTTTCCATAAATACAATGACGTCATAATATGCAATTTTGTATTTTTGACTTCCAAGGCCATTATGATGACGTAAAGATGTACTTAATGGCCAAATGAGATATGAAATCATACCTCCGACTCATACTCTATCTAAATATGAAAAAAAAATTGGCAATCCCTATTCATCCCAATGGACTTTTCATAGGCATGTTTTTGCCCATATATGCAATGTATTACAAAAATCGCGCGTACGGACGGTTATCTTGAACGGACGCTCATTCCGTTTTTAATAGTGATAAAGAGCTAAACATGGTATCAAATTTTCCGGAAAAATATGAGGAATATTCGGTCAAAAGCTTTTGCGGAGAAATTATTTTTCGTTCGGCCGTGACGAACGAAAACGTGCAAAAATGCGTGTTTTGCGTGATTTTTTATGAAATGCTTATAATGGCCTGAAACGTATGCAAAAAAAATTTAAGACGATTTTGAGCAATTTAAAATTTTACGCGCGCATTAACGCGCGCGCCTACGCGTACGCGCATTTTTGCGCGCATTTATTGACCTCAAATTGACCCGACGGATATTGATCTTAATCATGATAAATATGAATGAAAAATTACTTTCCGTTATGAAGATATGATCATAAGTTGATTTTCACAAAATGGCGCCTGGATGACGTCACGATGATTTTGAGTCTTTGAAAAGTCACACAGTTCTAAGTTAGACTAAGATCTATCATCATTGAAAGATTCATAACAATGGCTTTATTCAGTCTTGAGATATCCTGCGAACAAATTCGAGGAAGAATAATAATAAATAAATAATAAAAATCTTGACGAAATCAAAAGGTGATACGTTGACTTCGTTACGTATCACCTAATGATTCCTTCAAAATTTGCAATTTCAACTTTCGATCGAAAATTTTAACATGATCCCAACATCTGATTAAAAAACAAAGTCACCCTTTTTTATAGCCCATGGTCTCAGCTATAACATACCCCAATTTGGGAGAAAACAGAGCACACATAAGATAGATAGTGCTCATAGATGAATGCCATGTAGATTCATGATGTGAACGAAATTCACCTTCCATAGACATAACACGCAAATGACGAAAATTCTGACATGTGGCCTTTAACTGAATTTTGTACTATGATGACCTCATTAAAATGAAACTTAGTGAAAAGTGATCTTGTAGAGAATTGCCTTATCTACAACATATCGACATTTCAAAGAGAATCGATGAATATTGAGAGAAATACACTACATTTTCCATAAATACAATGACGTCATAATATGCAATTTTGTATTTTTGACTTCCAAGGCCATTATGATGACGTAAAGATGTACTTAATGGCCAAATGAGATATGAAATCATACCTCCGACTCATACTCTATCTAAATATGAAAAAAAAATTGGCAATCCCTATTCATCCCAATGGACTTTTCATAGGCATGTTTTTGCCCATATATGCAATGTATTACAAAAATCGCGCGTACGGACGGTTATCTTGAACGGACGCTCATTCCGTTTTTAATAGTGATAAAGAGCTAAACATGGTATCAAATTTTCCGGAAAAATATGAGGAATATTCGGTCAAAAGCTTTTGCGGAGAAATTATTTTTCGTTCGGCCGTGACGAACGAAAACGTGCAAAAATGCGTGTTTTGCGTGATTTTTTATGAAATGCTTATAATGGCCTGAAACGTATGCAAAAAAAATTTAAGACGATTTTGAGCAATTTAAAATTTTACGCGCGCATTAACGCGCGCGCCTACGCGTACGCGCATTTTTGCGCGCATTTATTGACCTCAAATTGACCCGACGGATATTGATCTTAATCATGATAAATATGAATGAAAAATTACTTTCCGTTATGAAGATATGATCATAAGTTGATTTTCACAAAATGGCGCCTGGATGACGTCACGATGATTTTGAGTCTTTGAAAAGTCACACAGTTCTAAGTTAGACTAAGATCTATCATCATTGAAAGATTCATAACAATGGCTTTATTCAGTCTTGAGATATCCTGCGAACAAATTCGAGGAAGAATAATAATAAATAAATAATAAAAATCTTGACGAAATCAAAAGGTGATACGTTGACTTCGTTACGTATCACCTAATGATTCCTTCAAAATTTGCAATTTCAACTTTCGATCGAAAATTTTAACATGATCCCAACATCTGATTAAAAAACAAAGTCACCCTTTTTTATAGCCCATGGTCTCAGCTATAACATACCCCAATTTGGGAGAAAACAGAGCACACATAAGATAGATAGTGCTCATAGATGAATGCCATGTAGATTCATGATGTGAACGAAATTCACCTTCCATAGACATAACACGCAAATGACGAAAATTCTGACATGTGGCCTTTAACTGAATTTTGTACTATGATGACCTCATTAAAATGAAACTTAGTGAAAAGTGATCTTGTAGAGAATTGCCTTATCTACAACATATCGACATTTCAAAGAGAATCGATGAATATTGAGAGAAATACACTACATTTTCCATAAATACAATGACGTCATAATATGCAATTTTGTATTTTTGACTTCCAAGGCCATTATGATGACGTAAAGATGTACTTAATGGCCAAATGAGATATGAAATCATACCTCCGACTCATACTCTATCTAAATATGAAAAAAAAATTGGCAATCCCTATTCATCCCAATGGACTTTTCATAGGCATGTTTTTGCCCATATATGCAATGTATTACAAAAATCGCGCGTACGGACGGTTATCTTGAACGGACGCTCATTCCGTTTTTAATAGTGATAAAGAGCTAAACATGGTATCAAATTTTCCGGAAAAATATGAGGAATATTCGGTCAAAAGCTTTTGCGGAGAAATTATTTTTCGTTCGGCCGTGACGAACGAAAACGTGCAAAAATGCGTGTTTTGCGTGATTTTTTATGAAATGCTTATAATGGCCTGAAACGTATGCAAAAAAAATTTAAGACGATTTTGAGCAATTTAAAATTTTACGCGCGCATTAACGCGCGCGCCTACGCGTACGCGCATTTTTGCGCGCATTTATTGACCTCAAATTGACCCGACGGATATTGATCTTAATCATGATAAATATGAATGAAAAATTACTTTCCGTTATGAAGATATGATCATAAGTTGATTTTCACAAAATGGCGCCTGGATGACGTCACGATGATTTTGAGTCTTTGAAAAGTCACACAGTTCTAAGTTAGACTAAGATCTATCATCATTGAAAGATTCATAACAATGGCTTTATTCAGTCTTGAGATATCCTGCGAACAAATTCGAGGAAGAATAATAATAAATAAATAATAAAAATCTTGACGAAATCAAAAGGTGATACGTTGACTTCGTTACGTATCACCTAATGATTCCTTCAAAATTTGCAATTTCAACTTTCGATCGAAAATTTTAACATGATCCCAACATCTGATTAAAAAACAAAGTCACCCTTTTTTATAGCCCATGGTCTCAGCTATAACATACCCCAATTTGGGAGAAAACAGAGCACACATAAGATAGATAGTGCTCATAGATGAATGCCATGTAGATTCATGATGTGAACGAAATTCACCTTCCATAGACATAACACGCAAATGACGAAAATTCTGACATGTGGCCTTTAACTGAATTTTGTACTATGATGACCTCATTAAAATGAAACTTAGTGAAAAGTGATCTTGTAGAGAATTGCCTTATCTACAACATATCGACATTTCAAAGAGAATCGATGAATATTGAGAGAAATACACTACATTTTCCATAAATACAATGACGTCATAATATGCAATTTTGTATTTTTGACTTCCAAGGCCATTATGATGACGTAAAGATGTACTTAATGGCCAAATGAGATATGAAATCATACCTCCGACTCATACTCTATCTAAATATGAAAAAAAAATTGGCAATCCCTATTCATCCCAATGGACTTTTCATAGGCATGTTTTTGCCCATATATGCAATGTATTACAAAAATCGCGCGTACGGACGGTTATCTTGAACGGACGCTCATTCCGTTTTTAATAGTGATAAAGAGCTAAACATGGTATCAAATTTTCCGGAAAAATATGAGGAATATTCGGTCAAAAGCTTTTGCGGAGAAATTATTTTTCGTTCGGCCGTGACGAACGAAAACGTGCAAAAATGCGTGTTTTGCGTGATTTTTTATGAAATGCTTATAATGGCCTGAAACGTATGCAAAAAAAATTTAAGACGATTTTGAGCAATTTAAAATTTTACGCGCGCATTAACGCGCGCGCCTACGCGTACGCGCATTTTTGCGCGCATTTATTGACCTCAAATTGACCCGACGGATATTGATCTTAATCATGATAAATATGAATGAAAAATTACTTTCCGTTATGAAGATATGATCATAAGTTGATTTTCACAAAATGGCGCCTGGATGACGTCACGATGATTTTGAGTCTTTGAAAAGTCACACAGTTCTAAGTTAGACTAAGATCTATCATCATTGAAAGATTCATAACAATGGCTTTATTCAGTCTTGAGATATCCTGCGAACAAATTCGAGGAAGAATAATAATAAATAAATAATAAAAATCTTGACGAAATCAAAAGGTGATACGTTGACTTCGTTACGTATCACCTAATGATTCCTTCAAAATTTGCAATTTCAACTTTCGATCGAAAATTTTAACATGATCCCAACATCTGATTAAAAAACAAAGTCACCCTTTTTTATAGCCCATGGTCTCAGCTATAACATACCCCAATTTGGGAGAAAACAGAGCACACATAAGATAGATAGTGCTCATAGATGAATGCCATGTAGATTCATGATGTGAACGAAATTCACCTTCCATAGACATAACACGCAAATGACGAAAATTCTGACATGTGGCCTTTAACTGAATTTTGTACTATGATGACCTCATTAAAATGAAACTTAGTGAAAAGTGATCTTGTAGAGAATTGCCTTATCTACAACATATCGACATTTCAAAGAGAATCGATGAATATTGAGAGAAATACACTACATTTTCCATAAATACAATGACGTCATAATATGCAATTTTGTATTTTTGACTTCCAAGGCCATTATGATGACGTAAAGATGTACTTAATGGCCAAATGAGATATGAAATCATACCTCCGACTCATACTCTATCTAAATATGAAAAAAAAATTGGCAATCCCTATTCATCCCAATGGACTTTTTATAGGCATGTTTTTGCCCATATATGCAATGTATTACAAAAATCGCGCGTACGGACGGTTATCTTGAACGGACGCTCATTCCGTTTTTAATAGTGATAAAGAGCTAAACATGGTATCAAATTTTCCGGAAAAATATGAGGAATATTCGGTCAAAAGCTTTTGCGGAGAAATTATTTTTCGTTCGGCCGTGACGAACGAAAACGTGCAAAAATGCGTGTTTTGCGTGATTTTTTATGAAATGCTTATAATGGCCTGAAACGTATGCAAAAAAAATTTAAGACGATTTTGAGCAATTTAAAATTTTACGCGCGCATTAACGCGCGCGCCTACGCGTACGCGCATTTTTGCGCGCATTTATTGACCTCAAATTGACCCGACGGATATTGATCTTAATCATGATAAATATGAATGAAAAATTACTTTCCGTTATGAAGATATGATCATAAGTTGATTTTCACAAAATGGCGCCTGGATGACGTCACGATGATTTTGAGTCTTTGAAAAGTCACACAGTTCTAAGTTAGACTAAGATCTATCATCATTGAAAGATTCATAACAATGGCTTTATTCAGTCTTGAGATATCCTGCGAACAAATTCGAGGAAGAATAATAATAAATAAATAATAAAAATCTTGACGAAATCAAAAGGTGATACGTTGACTTCGTTACGTATCACCTAATGATTCCTTCAAAATTTGCAATTTCAACTTTCGATCGAAAATTTTAACATGATCCCAACATCTGATTAAAAAACAAAGTCACCCTTTTTTATAGCCCATGGTCTCAGCTATAACATACCCCAATTTGGGAGAAAACAGAGCACACATAAGATAGATAGTGCTCATAGATGAATGCCATGTAGATTCATGATGTGAACGAAATTCACCTTCCATAGACATAACACGCAAATGACGAAAATTCTGACATGTGGCCTTTAACTGAATTTTGTACTATGATGACCTCATTAAAATGAAACTTAGTGAAAAGTGATCTTGTAGAGAATTGCCTTATCTACAACATATCGACATTTCAAAGAGAATCGATGAATATTGAGAGAAATACACTACATTTTCCATAAATACAATGACGTCATAATATGCAATTTTGTATTTTTGACTTCCAAGGCCATTATGATGACGTAAAGATGTACTTAATGGCCAAATGAGATATGAAATCATACCTCCGACTCATACTCTATCTAAATATGAAAAAAAAATTGGCAATCCCTATTCATCCCAATGGACTTTTTATAGGCATGTTTTTGCCCATATATGCAATGTATTACAAAAATCGCGCGTACGGACGGTTATCTTGAACGGACGCTCATTCCGTTTTTAATAGTGATAAAGAGCTAAACATGGTATCAAATTTTCCGGAAAAATATGAGGAATATTCGGTCAAAAGCTTTTGCGGAGAAATTATTTTTCGTTCGGCCGTGACGAACGAAAACGTGCAAAAATGCGTGTTTTGCGTGATTTTTTATGAAATGCTTATAATGGCCTGAAACGTATGCAAAAAAAATTTAAGACGATTTTGAGCAATTTAAAATTTTACGCGCGCATTAACGCGCGCGCCTACGCGTACGCGCATTTTTGCGCGCATTTATTGACCTCAAATTGACCCGACGGATATTGATCTTAATCATGATAAATATGAATGAAAAATTACTTTCCGTTATGAAGATATGATCATAAGTTGATTTTCACAAAATGGCGCCTGGATGACGTCACGATGATTTTGAGTCTTTGAAAAGTCACACAGTTCTAAGTTAGACTAAGATCTATCATCATTGAAAGATTCATAACAATGGCTTTATTCAGTCTTGAGATATCCTGCGAACAAATTCGAGGAAGAATAATAATAAATAAATAATAAAAATCTTGACGAAATCAAAAGGTGATACGTTGACTTCGTTACGTATCACCTAATGATTCCTTCAAAATTTGCAATTTCAACTTTCGATCGAAAATTTTAACATGATCCCAACATCTGATTAAAAAACAAAGTCACCCTTTTTTATAGCCCATGGTCTCAGCTATAACATACCCCAATTTGGGAGAAAACAGAGCACACATAAGATAGATAGTGCTCATAGATGAATGCCATGTAGATTCATGATGTGAACGAAATTCACCTTCCATAGACATAACACGCAAATGACGAAAATTCTGACATGTGGCCTTTAACTGAATTTTGTACTATGATGACCTCATTAAAATGAAACTTAGTGAAAAGTGATCTTGTAGAGAATTGCCTTATCTACAACATATCGACATTTCAAAGAGAATCGATGAATATTGAGAGAAATACACTACATTTTCCATAAATACAATGACGTCATAATATGCAATTTTGTATTTTTGACTTCCAAGGCCATTATGATGACGTAAAGATGTACTTAATGGCCAAATGAGATATGAAATCATACCTCCGACTCATACTCTATCTAAATATGAAAAAAAAATTGGCAATCCCTATTCATCCCAATGGACTTTTCATAGGCATGTTTTTGCCCATATATGCAATGTATTACAAAAATCGCGCGTACGGACGGTTATCTTGAACGGACGCTCATTCCGTTTTTAATAGTGATAAAGAGCTAAACATGGTATCAAATTTTCCGGAAAAATATGAGGAATATTCGGTCAAAAGCTTTTGCGGAGAAATTATTTTTCGTTCGGCCGTGACGAACGAAAACGTGCAAAAATGCGTGTTTTGCGTGATTTTTTATGAAATGCTTATAATGGCCTGAAACGTATGCAAAAAAAATTTAAGACGATTTTGAGCAATTTAAAATTTTACGCGCGCATTAACGCGCGCGCCTACGCGTACGCGCATTTTTGCGCGCATTTATTGACCTCAAATTGACCCGACGGATATTGATCTTAATCATGATAAATATGAATGAAAAATTACTTTCCGTTATGAAGATATGATCATAAGTTGATTTTCACAAAATGGCGCCTGGATGACGTCACGATGATTTTGAGTCTTTGAAAAGTCACACAGTTCTAAGTTAGACTAAGATCTATCATCATTGAAAGATTCATAACAATGGCTTTATTCAGTCTTGAGATATCCTGCGAACAAATTCGAGGAAGAATAATAATAATAATAATAAATAAATAAAAATCTTGACGAAATCAAAAGGTGATACGTTGACTTCGTTACGTATCACCTAATGATTCCTTCAAAATTTGCAATTTCAACTTTCGATCGAAAATTTTAACATGATCCCAACATCTGATTAAAAAACAAAGTCACCCTTTTTTATAGCCCATGGTCTCAGCTATAACATACCCCAATTTGGGAGAAAACAGAGCACACATAAGATAGATAGTGCTCATAGATGAATGCCATGTAGATTCATGATGTGAACGAAATTCACCTTCCATAGACATAACACGCAAATGACGAAAATTCTGACATGTGGCCTTTAACTGAATTTTGTACTATGATGACCTCATTAAAATGAAACTTAGTGAAAAGTGATCTTGTAGAGAATTGCCTTATCTACAACATATCGACATTTCAAAGAGAATCGATGAATATTGAGAGAAATACACTACATTTTCCATAAATACAATGACGTCATAATATGCAATTTTGTATTTTTGACTTCCAAGGCCATTATGATGACGTAAAGATGTACTTAATGGCCAAATGAGATATGAAATCATACCTCCGACTCATACTCTATCTAAATATGAAAAAAAAATTGGCAATCCCTATTCATCCCAATGGACTTTTCATAGGCATGTTTTTGCCCATATATGCAATGTATTACAAAAATCGCGCGTACGGACGGTTATCTTGAACGGACGCTCATTCCGTTTTTAATAGTGATAAAGAGCTAAACATGGTATCAAATTTTCCGGAAAAATATGAGGAATATTCGGTCAAAAGCTTTTGCGGAGAAATTATTTTTCGTTCGGCCGTGACGAACGAAAACGTGCAAAAATGCGTGTTTTGCGTGATTTTTTATGAAATGCTTATAATGGCCTGAAACGTATGCAAAAAAAATTTAAGACGATTTTGAGCAATTTAAAATTTTACGCGCGCATTAACGCGCGCGCCTACGCGTACGCGCATTTTTGCGCGCATTTATTGACCTCAAATTGACCCGACGGATATTGATCTTAATCATGATAAATATGAATGAAAAATTACTTTCCGTTATGAAGATATGATCATAAGTTGATTTTCACAAAATGGCGCCTGGATGACGTCACGATGATTTTGAGTCTTTGAAAAGTCACACAGTTCTAAGTTAGACTAAGATCTATCATCATTGAAAGATTCATAACAATGGCTTTATTCAGTCTTGAGATATCCTGCGAACAAATTCGAGGAAGAATAATAATAAATAAATAATAAAAATCTTGACGAAATCAAAAGGTGATACGTTGACTTCGTTACGTATCACCTAATGATTCCTTCAAAATTTGCAATTTCAACTTTCGATCGAAAATTTTAACATGATCCCAACATCTGATTAAAAAACAAAGTCACCCTTTTTTATAGCCCATGGTCTCAGCTATAACATACCCCAATTTGGGAGAAAACAGAGCACACATAAGATAGATAGTGCTCATAGATGAATGCCATGTAGATTCATGATGTGAACGAAATTCACCTTCCATAGACATAACACGCAAATGACGAAAATTCTGACATGTGGCCTTTAACTGAATTTTGTACTATGATGACCTCATTAAAATGAAACTTAGTGAAAAGTGATCTTGTAGAGAATTGCCTTATCTACAACATATCGACATTTCAAAGAGAATCGATGAATATTGAGAGAAATACACTACATTTTCCATAAATACAATGACGTCATAATATGCAATTTTGTATTTTTGACTTCCAAGGCCATTATGATGACGTAAAGATGTACTTAATGGCCAAATGAGATATGAAATCATACCTCCGACTCATACTCTATCTAAATATGAAAAAAAAATTGGCAATCCCTATTCATCCCAATGGACTTTTCATAGGCATGTTTTTGCCCATATATGCAATGTATTACAAAAATCGCGCGTACGGACGGTTATCTTGAACGGACGCTCATTCCGTTTTTAATAGTGATAAAGAGCTAAACATGGTATCAAATTTTCCGGAAAAATATGAGGAATATTCGGTCAAAAGCTTTTGCGGAGAAATTATTTTTCGTTCGGCCGTGACGAACGAAAACGTGCAAAAATGCGTGTTTTGCGTGATTTTTTATGAAATGCTTATAATGGCCTGAAACGTATGCAAAAAAAATTTAAGACGATTTTGAGCAATTTAAAATTTTACGCGCGCATTAACGCGCGCGCCTACGCGTACGCGCATTTTTGCGCGCATTTATTGACCTCAAATTGACCCGACGGATATTGATCTTAATCATGATAAATATGAATGAAAAATTACTTTCCGTTATGAAGATATGATCATAAGTTGATTTTCACAAAATGGCGCCTGGATGACGTCACGATGATTTTGAGTCTTTGAAAAGTCACACAGTTCTAAGTTAGACTAAGATCTATCATCATTGAAAGATTCATAACAATGGCTTTATTCAGTCTTGAGATATCCTGCGAACAAATTCGAGGAAGAATAATAATAAATAAATAATAAAAATCTTGACGAAATCAAAAGGTGATACGTTGACTTCGTTACGTATCACCTAATGATTTCTTCAAAATTGCAATTTTTCAACTTTCGATCGAAAATTTTAACATGATCCCAACATCTGATTAAAAAACAAAGTCACCCTTTTTTATAGCCCATGGTCTCAGCTATAAAATATACCCAAATTTGGAGAGAAACAGAGCACACATAAGATAGATAGTGCTCATAGATGAATGCCATGTAGATTCATGATGTGAACGAAATTCACCTTCCATAGACATAACACGCAAATGACGAAAATTCTGACATGTGGCCTTTAATTGAATTTTGTACTATGATGACCTCATTAAAATGAAACTTAGTGAAAAGTGATCTTGTAGAGAATTGCCTTATCTACAACATATCGACATTTCAAAGAGAATCGATGAATATTGAGAGAAATACACTACATTTTCCATAAATACAATGACGTCATAATATGCAATTTTGTATTTTTGACTTCCAAGGCCATTATGATGACGTAAAGATGTACTTAATGGCCAAATGAGATATGAAATCATACCTCCGACTCATACTCTATCTAAATATGAAAAAAAAATTGGCAATCCCTATTCATCCCAATGGACTTTTCATAGGCATGTTTTTGCCCATATATGCAATGTATTACAAAAATCGCGCGTACGGACGGTTATCTTGAACGGACGCTCATTCCGTTTTTAATAGTGATAAAGAGCTAAACATGGTATCAAATTTTCCGGAAAAATATGAGGAATATTCGGTCAAAAGCTTTTGCGGAGAAATTATTTTTCGTTCGGCCGTGACGAACGAAAACGTGCAAAAATGCGTGTTTTGCGTGATTTTTTATGAAATGCTTATAATGGCCTGAAACGTATGCAAAAAAAATTTAAGACGATTTTGAGCAATTTAAAATTTTACGCGCGCATTAACGCGCGCGCCTACGCGTACGCGCATTTTTGCGCGCATTTATTGACCTCAAATTGACCCGACGGATATTGATCTTAATCATGATAAATATGAATGAAAAATTACTTTCCGTTATGAAGATATGATCATAAGTTGATTTTTACAAAATGGCGCCTGGATGACGTCACGATGACTTTGAGTCTTTGAAAAGTCACGCAGTTCTAAGTTAGACTAAGATCTATCATCATTGAAAGATTCATAACAATGGCTTTATTCAGTCTTGAGATATCCTGCGAACAAATTCGAGGAAGAATAATAATAAAGAAAAATAGAAATAATATATAAATAAATAATAAAAATCTTGACGAAATCAAAAGGTGATACGTTGACTTCGTTACGTATCACCTAATGATTCCTTCAAAATTTGCAATTTCAACTTTCGATCGAAAATTTTAACATGATCCCAACATCTGATTAAAAAACAAAGTCACCCTTTTTTATAGCCCATGGTCTCAGCTATAACATACCCCAATTGGGAGAAAACAGAGCACACATAAGATAGATAGTGCTCATAGATGAATGCCATGTAGATTCATGATGTGAACGAAATTCACCTTCCATAGACATAACACGCAAATGACGAAAATTCTGACATGTGGCCTTTAACTGAATTTTGTACTATGATGACCTCATTAAAATGAAACTTAGTGAAAAGTGATCTTGTAGAGAATTGCCTTATCTACAACATATCGACATTTCAAAGAGAATCGATGAATATTGAGAGAAATACACTACATTTTCCATAAATACAATGACGTCATAATATGCAATTTGTATTTTTGACTTCCAAGGCCATTATGATGACGTAAAGATGTACTTAATGGCCAAATGAGATATGAAATCATACCTCCGACTCATACTCTATCTAAATATGAAAAAAAAAATTGGCAATCCCTATTCATCCCAATGGACTTTTCATAGGCATGTTTTTGCCCATATATGCAATGTATTACAAAAATCGCGCGTACGGACGGTTATCTTGAACGGACGCTCATTCCGTTTTTAATAGTGATAAAGAGCTAAACATGGTATCAAATTTTCCGGAAAAATATGAGGAATATTCGGTCAAAAGCTTTTGCGGAGAAATTATTTTTCGTTCGGCCGTGACGAACGAAAACGTGCAAAAATGCGTGTTTTGCGTGATTTTTTATGAAATGCTTATAATGGCCTGAAACGTATGCAAAAAAAATTTAAGACGATTTTGAGCAATTTAAAATTTTACGCGCGCATTAACGCGCGCGCCTACGCGTACGCGCATTTTTGCGCGCATTTATTGACCTCAAATTGACCCGACGGATATTGATCTTAATCATGATAAATATGAATGAAAAATTACTTTCCGTTATGAAGATATGATCATAAGTTGATTTTCACAAAATGGCGCCTGGATGACGTCACGATGATTTTGAGTCTTTGAAAAGTCACGCAGTTCTAAGTTAGACTAAGATCTATCATCATTGAAAGATTCATAACAATGGCTTTATTCAGTCTTGAGATATCCTGCGAACAAATTCGAGGAAGAATAATAATAAATAAATAACTAGAATTTAATTCGTCACTTAGACGAATTAGGTGATACGTATGATAATGGTTCAAATAACGAATAATGCATTACACGATATATTATTTTGTAAAATGCTTCTCCCATTTATATGCTTCTCCCCTTATGATCTATCATATGTCAAGATTAAATTTGTCTCCTTGATCATCATGGATATCTAGGGAAGATAGATTGAAACAAATATGACTTTGACCCTGTGCAGTAACCAGATACACATTTGACTTAATTTCATCATGAAGAACACCTTTTGACGATTTTATCTCATTCAAAGAAATGAAAATGTAATTGATAATGATTACCATCATTATGATAATGATGATCATGATGATAATGATCATGATCATGAGCGCGATCATGACATTACTTATTGAAAAAATGAGGGTTGATTTAGATCCCATATAGTCTCAGCTACAACATACTCAAAAATCAACAAAATTCCAAGCAGAAATAACGGCGATATTGCTCGCAAAAGACAGGAATGTAGACTCCAGATTTGAGAAAGAAAAAAGTCATCTCCCATAGGGATTAACGCAAAAAGTAATGGATTAAGTGAAAATAGGGTATAAGTAATAATAAAGTAAAAAGGGTGTTTATG
>NW_022145414.1:0-15341 GCF_000002235.5 Strongylocentrotus purpuratus | reverse complement strand
CTTTTTGGAAGCACACTCACCTTCTTAGTATTAGTAGCAAGTAAAACAATTTGGCATTTCTTCGGTCCGACGTCTCCTTTAAATTTTATGTAATTTCCAGAGGAAATTTTGGAAAATGAAAACAATGCATTGCGCCCCCCCCCCCAAAAAAAATCCTGTGCCGCCCATGGGAGGAGCAAATAGACATGATGGACAAAACCAATGTGCCCTCCCTTTAACTTGCTTTGAGCATTTATGTCAATTAGGCGAGGAAAAAACATGTTTACCGTCCTGGGGCCTTTTTTGACAAAAAGGAAGCGGGAGGCCCTTTTTTTTTTCTCCTCCAAAATGGCCGTCCAACCGGGCTATTTTTCAATGTGGGTTCCCATGCACCCACTGAATATATTTTTCTTACCTACTTATTGTAATCCCTAAGGTGTCTAGTGTACAAATTTTGATGTTCCCAAGATCAAATATTGTCCCATGGGGTTCATTTGGCAGCCATCTTGGCGGCCATCTATAAGATTTTGTCAATTCAGAACACATTCTGTAATGGCTTCTACCTCCAATAGTGATGCAAAGTACCTGCTAAATGAATAAGAATAGTTGCAGTCAATTTCAATGATTTGTTCAATTCAAATTACACACAGGTCAGACTAAACAGGGACACCAGAACGGCACACCCTTGGACCCCCAAATTTATAGAATGATACCTGAGAAACTTACAGCAAAACTTCTTTGTGGTTTTTTTTTTTAGAAGAGCTGCATTTGCATGAACTTGGTGTTGACCAAGAACTGTGTGAAGAGGACGCGGGCTTTCCAGAGACATCTGATGAATGCTCAATCCAGCAGTTGTTACTGATCAATCAGAAAGTCAAAAGAATCTGCAAGATTTTTGGCCAGAGTGCAGGAAGAACTTGCCAGAAACCAAGCAGAGCAGGTATATCATTAAGACCTTTTGATAATATTTTTTTCTGGCCCCTGAGGGCCAGGCTTGTGTTATGTTTGCACCTATCACAGTCCGAAAACTTGGGACTCAATAAAAGCCCCAAAATTTAAGGTACTGAAAAACATGCCTATGGCCTAGCGATGAATAGTTTCAGCCGAGTCTGGACACTTGTGCCCTTAAGCAAGACATTTTGCTTTGTCCTTCGGATGGGTCGTACAGCCGTAGGTCCTGTGTGTGTTGTGTTAATGCAATGCACGTAAAAGAACCCAGTAACACTTATCGCTAAGAGAAAGGGTTTGCCCCAGTGTTTCTAGCCTCCAGTAAAACTCCCCTGTGGAGTATTTAGGAGAAGAACCAACCATGTACCAAGCAAGTACAAGAAAATAGACTGGCACATGAAACATCCAGTCCAACTACCCTTCTCAGTCCCAGATTCATGTCTTATCATCTTTTTTGCAATGACTGACCTTCATTGAGATGCTATATGAAGAAAAAAGTGGCGTCGGGTTGCAACATTTTTTCCACTGACTCTTATGGCTAGTAAGACTCGGACCCACTTTTCCTAGCCTTGCCTTGTTTGTTTTAGAATGAATCGCATTGTCACTCTGGTTAACCCCTTAAGGATGGGGTGTAATGGGGACATTCCTCCACACATAGAGCAAGTGCCCGCATGACTGCACAGCCTTTGTGTGGTAGCGGGACTGCACAAAAGCAGCAGCTGTGGAACTACCCACTAGCCGTGCGCCACGGCATACCACAGCTGGCAAATGCATTCCAATGAGGATTAGCGGCCGCGGCCATGACCGCTTCCCGTGCGCATGGGGTTAAACGGTATATTTCTACACCATACTTTAGTTGTTATAAATGCGGCCATGTGTTTTCGTCCCTAGGGAAAAGTTTCTGCCAACCCAAATGATCATGAACAGAAGAACTTTGACTTGTGTGTCGACGACTCTTCAGGAGTTACTTTGAAGACAGTGCTGGAAGGGTAAGATTGTCGACTTCTTTTATGGACTGAAATTATGTGGGGTATGATGGCTTGAATGTAAGAAGCCAAAGTAGAAGGAAACTGTGAATAAGGGAATAACAGTGTGAGGATCCAGTCTTCACTGCGTGTGATAATGACCGGGTGTGGGGGTGACCGCTGTTAATGGACCGAGACGAAGTCGAGGTCCATTAACAGCGGTCACCCCCACACCCGGTCATTATCACGCAGTGAAGACCGATCCTCACACTGTTATTCCCATTAATAAATACCTTTTTAACGAAATAAACAGTTAAAAGACTCCAATTTTGTGACTTTTTTTCCGGCGATATTTCCAGACTTTTTTGTGTTCATGTTCATGGGCCATATTTAAGCTTAACAGCTATAACGACGTACGTAAACTCAACAGAAACTGTTGCCTTAGCGAAACAAATTACAACAATGTTTTCATATCTTTACCTGATGGGGAAGCTGAAATCTCGTTTACACATTAATTCCTTGTGTCCGGAATTACAAAGATGCTTGGTTTAGGAAGGTAAATATGTCGGTGGGTGAAGTGTTCAAAGAAAATAAATCGTAGATCTACGCTTTCGTCGTAAACATCCTGAGTATATACTGCACTGCTGTACGATGTCGTTTCAAAACTTCCTTACGCGCGCGCACGCACGCATCCCTAGCAACTGTGTTGCGTACGCGCACGTCAGTCTCACGCGATGGGGGTTGAGCGCATGTGCGGTGCTCTATGTTACAAGCTACCGCAGGACTGTTACTATATTTTGACCAATCATTGGCTTGCATGGGCTGAACGGGGCTTGATCAATGCTGGTTCAGGGGCCATTTATTCGCTTGATCTTTGAAGCCGGTCCATTATCACCGTTAATGACCGGCCACGTGATCGAGTCTCGACCAATCAGAAACCATCAACTCTCCAAGGTATTTATTAATACCATATCAATTGACTTCAGTCAGTGACAGCATTTGTTTGCCGTTACTATTATAGGAGTGATGATATACAAATTATGAATATTTATGAGTAAAACGGTAAGAATAATTTCACAAGGTGACGATGGAATGTTTCAGTCCACAAAGCAAAGCCATGGGGAAAAGGCCATTCCATCTGTCATTGATGAAATGGTTCTTTCCATTTTACAGATTTGTTTTCTGCAAGCCATACCACCAATACTGTGAACGGTGTAATGTTAAATAACAATTGTGACATCATATTTATAATTAGGACCGTTTTTTGTGTGTGGTATTCAGACACCTCCTCACAATCATGAGACGATACAGAAGAAGGAAGCCAACATGCCCATCCCCTTCGAAGGACCACGGATAAAATGTAAGAAGAAAAATTCGTATTTTTTGTGCCATGCAATAACATCCCAATTAACCTTATTTTCGATTTGCCATTTTCAAGGGTATTTTTGGTGCCTTTTTGGTTTTTATGCCTATACAAAATTTCCATATTCATGAGCAAAAGAGTGATGTCATTCAGGCAGAAGCCTCAATGTTACTGTTATTTCAGCACCAAAAGTTGCCATAATTAGGGATAATTTGCTGTTATAAATTTTCTGTTCTTGGTGATTCATGTTGTGTCAGTATGGCATTAAGACAGTGAGCAATCTTTTTTCCACAGATTTTTCAATGAGCACATTTTTGGTTCACGATTTAACAGAAAACCTCTAAACTGAACAGTGTCTTCCTGAAATGACAACACAGCAACAACACATCCTCAGTTGTCCGTATAAGCATGGACAATTGTTAAATGTTTTAAAGCAATGCACTTTTCGATCAAATTAACCAAAAAAGGGATGTCATGTGATTTTCATACATTTAAAAGAGGAGTAGAAGTTGCACAACATAATGTCGTGAGAAAATTCATTTCATGGACCCTTTCTTAATCTAAATTCATGAATACCTTTGAGACAATTTTTAAACGATTGAAAGAGACCGGCTGGCTGGTTTTAAACAATTTTTCAGTGTCACATGAAATTTGGACTCACAGTGCTCATTTAGGCTTGAGCAATGCTACCAGTGAGTCAGTATTTCATACTCCTAAACTCAAACTGCACTGGCACAGCTGTGTTCTGTGCCACATCACACAGTACGCAGAACGCACTTGCCAATCACCATATAAGGAGTTGTTTACAACATGGACATAACCATTATTAAGCTAGAGGAGTGTTTTGAAAAAATGAAGTAAAAGTATTGAACAAAACGGTTGGAAACTTATAATTTTTGTGCTTAAAATACAAATGTATGTGCTTGGCGGGTATTAAACATTATGTTTAAGACCAGTTGGAGTCTGGATGCTGATAATTACCCAAACGAAATTCTCAGCATCCAGACTCCAACTGGTCTTAAATAGAGAAGTGTTTAATGCCGACCATGCACATATTTATTCTCTTAGCATTACATCTCCTGGTGAGGCAGTGATGGTTGCTTTAAGTGTCATAAGGTTTTTCCATTTCTTCTTTTCTTTGAATCAATCATTCGCTCTCTTAACAGGGAAGAAGGAACAAGAAGAGACACTAGCGGAAGGTATCAAGACAGACGGACTCAAAAAGGAGGTTGCAACCCATCCTGAATCGCCAGGAGGTTCTGGAGGACAAGATTGATCGATTGAGCCTCCCAAAGGACCTGGAGAAAGCCTACGAAGAAATGAGAGAGAACAGGAAGAAAAATTGTCAAGATAGAGTAAGTTAATCATGGGCTGGCTGGCATGATTTAAATGTTTTGGAATGTTTGCAAGAAGTACACTCACTTTTAACCCCTTTTCCTCCGGGTTTTCAAGGCCCACTGCACGGGATTACATGCACGACTGCACTAAGCCCAGGTGCAGTAACAGCCGTACCGGCAGTACCAGCACTACTCAGTAGCAGATGCCTGCAGCTGTCCACGGATGGCATTCCTAGGCAAACCGGACGGCTGCTACAGCAGGCTCCCAGCGTGGAGGGGTTAACCCCTTGCCACTGGGGTTTCACGCCTCACTGCACATGATTACATGCATGACTGCACATTAAGCCCTGCGCAGTAGTGGCTGTTCTGGCACTAAGCAGTAGCAGATGCCTGGCAGCTGTCCACAGACGGCATGCCACAGCACACTGGACCGCGGCTACAGCCATATCCCGGCGTGGAGGGGTTAACCCCGTGCCGCTGGGTTTCATGCCTCACTGCACAGGATTACTTGAATGACTGCACATTAGGCCCTGCGCAGTAGTGGCAGTACTGGCACTTTGCAGTAGCAGATGCCTGGCAGCTGTCCACGGACGGCATTCCATGGCATTCCTAGGCAAATTTGACCGCTGCTACAGCCATATCCCGGCGTTGAGGGGTTAACCCCTTGCTGATGGGTTTTCACGTCCTTATGCAGGATTGCATGCATGACTGCACATTAGCCCCTGCGCAGTAGCAGCAGTACCAGCAATACTCGATAGCAGCTGCCTAGCAGCTGCCCACGGACTGCATTCCAGGGCATACCATGGCATACCACGGCATACCGTGGCTACCGTGGCCTACCACTGCATACCACGGCATACTGGGCTGCATCTACAGCTGTCAGCCGGAGAGGAGGGGTTAACCATACATGAATAGCTGAACTGTCTCGGAGTTCTGAGAGAACTGGTTGTTATTATGTTGCTTTCCCTCCCCCTCTGACTATTTTTTTATTTCATTTTTTTCGTGTTCAAAGGATCTACCAGACTCTGAGTTGTAGGCGATCGATTCCGAGACGTTGATTGGGAATGCATAGCCAGTGTTGATGTAAGTCAAACCTATCTCATGTTGATTTCAAGCTTTTGTGTGCAGCTTGGATTTCATGGTTTGAACCGATTAGTACCTGTATACTACATTGTTTTGCTTTGTATTTATTGCCGATGAAACCATGCTGCGGCAATTTTGTGGCATTGTAATAGGAATACCACACAGGGACGCTACACATGTGCGTCGCCGAGATTTTTTCTGAGGGGGGGGGGGGGGGCAAAAGCACAATTTTTCCCAAAAAAAATCCTCCTGCTATCCAAGCAGTCACAGACAGTAAAAAATCAATCCTCTACCCCTGCGGTGTCTTCTATACAGGCTGGTCGCAACAGTCAGATCACATATTTAAGCAAGCACTGTGACTAGTCAATTCAGTCAACAGACATAAAAAGCAGGCAGTGTAGGCCCAGCTAGCTTATTTATCACCTACAGTCAAAGCATAGCTGTATCAGGTTACATAAACAGTCACAGCCAGTCAATCCTGTTTTATGTAGGCTGGGAGCTCTTCCCTGTTGAAAGCAGTCACTTAACTGGTTTTGACTGAAAGGACAACTGTGCTCAAGAGTGTATGTTTTGCTTAGGAGGGTTAACAAGAATTTGCTCAGTTACTTTTTGGATAGCTACAAATGATCTACTCTACCTTAAAGTTCATGTACCATCTTTGCACCCATTTTGTCACTGATTTACACCATTTTAAAAAATGGTGGTTTTTTTTTTGTAGTTTGATGGAGAGCGCACCGGGGAAGAGTGTCAGCTACATTGGCAAAACCATTTATACCCAACCATCAATCACGAGACGTGGGAGGAGAAAGAGATGAAAGATTTGTTGAAGGTGGCCGCCGAGCACGAGCATCGAGACTGGGCAGAGATAGCCGAAGCGCTAGGGGTAAGTATCCAATTGAACTTGGACTCGGGGGGAAACAATGTCATTGAAGTCAGACTTTAAAGCGTGGGAGAAGACTTGGTGATAGCTGCTACAGAGTATGGAGACAAGATAAGAGAATGCTGAATATATTGGGATGAGGTTTCAATTTCCAACAGACTACGAACAAGGACTAGGAAAAGTGGTTGGACAAAATTGGGTGATTGATTACGAAGACAGGATACAAGAATGCTGAAAAATTGGGATGAGGTTTCCATTTCCAACAGGACTAGGAACAAGGACTAGGAAAAGTGTAGGACAAATTGGGTGATTGATTACGGAGACAGGATAAGAGAATGCTGAAAAATTGGGATGAGGTTTCCATTTCCAACAGGACTACAAACAAGGACTAGGAAAAGTGTATGACAAGACTTAGTGATTGATTACGGAGACAGGATAAAAGGATGCTGAAAAATTGGGATGAGGTTTTAATTCCCACAGGACTAGGAACAAATACTAGGAAAAGTGTGGGACAAGACTGGGTGATTGTTCCTACAAGATTACGGAGACAGGATAAGAGAATGCTGCTAAATTGGGATGAGGTTTCTATTTCCAACAGGACTATTAAAGAGCCCATGTCATCACCTGTTGACCGTATGGAAGTTGGAAAGAAGACTTGATGATGATTGCTCACAAATACAATTTTATTTTGTGTATGTTTTAGTCAGTACATTCCGTCTTTTGTTCACGCAATGGTGGGTAAAATGCAGACTGGGACCTGGAGTGCTCTGAAACGTGCAAAAATAAATCAGGCCAAACTTTACTCACTCTTTAGCCAGCAAATTTCTTCAAAAATTCCATTGGGCAAAGCAAAGGCCCTCAGTATTTCACCAACTATTAGTTTGCAGACTCAATTCAATTTTTAAAGGAGACATTTCTTCAATATTTTACAAATGAGATGGAAGTCAAGTGATTTAAAAATGAGGCTGAAGACTAGACTCATACATGTCCAACCATGGTCCATCTATTTGAAAAGACCGACCTCTTCATTCAGTGTCATTAGTCTGGTGGCTGACTATGGAGAAATGTGTAGAAATATAGACTAGTTCCCGGTGCTTGCAACATGTTTCTTTTGACACAGTTGATTGATGCAGTACTGGAGCGGTGTTGGACTGGTTGTTTCAGGTGCCAGTCTATTTTCTTGTATGGCATGTTTGCAATACCTAAAGCTATAGTCCATCATTTGCAGCCATCCGAAAAGTAACTGGCGTATTATTGTTGAAAAACAAACTTGGTTGAAAGATAGTAAGTGAACTAAACTCCCTGTGAAATTATTCTTTGTGGGAAGCTTTCATTTTGAAGTAATCAACAAAAGAAGGCATTTCCAACGGTGATTCTTAAGAAGCACCGTAGGAAAATTTAAATTAGTAGTTCGTTTTGTTATTCAGCGCAGCGCGCACAAGTATTGGAACGACGCACACGCGCGCGCGGTTGTTATAATTCGTCGGATCAGTGCGCGATGTCGCGTATAGCTGCAATTCATAACAATTCAAAACATGATTCAGTAACTTTTGATTTGAAATTGAGATCCTAGAATGCTGTTTTTCTCGGAATGTACAGCTGTAGCTTAGCTGAAACTTCATCAGGTTAGTTGCTCAGTATCCTTCATTAGATTTTGAACTCTTTTGTTGCTTCAAACGAACAAAATGCACAAATTACAAAATGATGGACTGTAGCTTTAAGTTTTGGGACTCTCATACACGTATTGAGAGTCCCAAATTTTCAGAGTAGTTAAAACGGGGGGCTAAAAGATGTGTTTTTCCAATTGACTTTGTTGATTTCATTGAGTGAATTAATTTGATGTTTATTCTGTGTAACAGACGGGAAGGACAGCCATGCAGTGTTTGTCGATGTATCAACAACTGGACGACACCTTTGTCAATCCGTAAGTAAAGTAACATCGTCCTTCTGTGATGAAAAAACAACATGTAGAATGTAGAAGCTGGCAAAACGGGCGATCCCAATACAGTGCGCCACCAAGAGTTTGCCTCAGAGAGTCCATTTTTGATTTTTTATGGTCAACATAACATGGCCGACTTGCCGCGATTTGAATGAATGTCATTAAACAACTGGAGGAAACGTGTCAAAATTGTGGATCGGGGCAAATCATTCTGCTGACTCACACACACAAAAAACGCCGTCTTGATAAAAAGAAAAGAAAGAAAGTTACTTGAATCATACGTTTACGAAATTACTGACCTGACCAAGTAACCATTTTAAGTGTCCTGAGCTTTGGGGAATTTGCTGACCGTCTCCCGCAATGCACTGCGAAAAATGGCTTTTCCATGGCAATCTCTTGGTGGCACTCTGTATTGGCAATCGCCGGTATTCAGATCTCAGGAAGCAGCTTTTCCTAATAAGTAATATTGTATTGTAATGAGTTGTATTGTATCAGCCACATTTATTTCAGATATTTGCACTTCTCTTTGATTCTTTCAGCCTAATTCTATCTGATTGCATTAGAATAGAATACTGCTACGACAAGAATTATCAAAAAGAATCATCATGGTTGTTTATGTTATCGTTTCCGTATGTGAAAATCTTTTTATGCAAAAATCTTAATTGTTTTTCTGGTTTTACAGTATTTTCAGCAAAGATGATGACGAGTTACTTCACGAATTGGTCAGAAGGTCCAAATGGGCAACAAGCATATTCCATTTGCCAAAGGTATGTAAGGCCAAAAAAAAAAATAAGTCGGTCTCTGGTCAGCGCGCGCGTCGATTTTAATCATGTGCGTCAATCTTTTTCCCCCCAAAATGTTCCGCTGTAGCTCCAACAGCGCCCTCTATTGCCGCACCTCCTCAATTTTTTTTATCAAAGAGCACCAAGGAATGGGAAATTGCACCAAGGCAAATGATCGAGAACACCAAGGCAAATTATGGAGGACACCAATGTACATGAGGACACCAAAAAAGCAAAATAGTACCCACCTTGTCTGTACAATCCAAGCTTGAATAAAAAAAAAAAAAGCAAAAAAAAAAAAAAAAGCCGCTTTCCCGCGTCAATTCCGGAACTTCGGTCTGACCAGAGACTGAATATTTTTTTTTTGGCCTAACTTGCATTCATAAATACCCATTCCCATTGGTCGAGAGCCCGTCTCGTGGCCGGTCTTAAAACAGATGATAAAGACTGGCTGGCTGGTCTTAAACACGTTTTCAGTGTCACATAAAATTTGGACTCCTATCAATCTAGTGCCTTTGACCGTTTTATCTGTTGATCATTCACAATCCTCATGCAGGCATGTCTAATACTACCAGTGAGTTAGTATTTCATAGTCCTAAATTCACAACGCACTCGCAACAGCTGCATCTCGCGTCATTGTGCGGAACATGGGATGTGCTCCGATCTCCATGACAGGAGCTGTTTACGTCTTACTCGCGAGCTGGACACTCATTCTATAGCTAGAGGGGTGTTTTGAAAAACATGAAGTAAAATTGTTGAACAAAATCGCTGGAAATCTGAATTTTTTGACCTGTTTTGACTTTTGGACCGAAATTTTTTTTTTTTTTTTTTAACCAAAATTGGTGTTTCAAACATTATCACGATAATCAGATTTATTTAAATGTGAAGTTTTCTTGTGATATCTTTTTTTTTCCAGTGGCTTACTTTATGGAGGGTAAAACTCAGCATCAAGTTACTTGCCGCTGGGTAAAGACTGCTGATCCAGATATCAAGTTTGGAAAATGGAGCAAAGAAGAGTTAAATGTAAGTACATTGGGGAAGAAGAAAACATGACACAAATAATCCCGGGAAGACATTACAAATATTATAAATTTCCAACTATTAGAGAGCCTGCCTACTAGTGTTGTAGGGGAGTCTATCACAAGTCTTCACAAGTCTGTTGCAAGTCCTCACAAGTATATCACAAGTCCTCGCAAGTCTACAGCAAGTGCTTACAAGTCAATCACAAGTCCTCACATGTCAATTTTGAGTCCTCAAATGTCAATAGCAATTTCTAAGTCCTCACCAGTCTATCACCAGTCCTCACCAGTCTATCACCAGTCCTCACAAGTCTATCCCAAGTCTTCAGAAGTCATCACAAGTCTATCACAAGTCCTCACAAGTCTATCGCAAGTCAATGGCAAGTCCTCACCAGTCTATTGCAATTACTCACAAGTCAATTAGAGGACTTCACAGGCGATCGCAATATCTAAGTTACAAGTCCTCACAAGTCAATGGAAAGTCTATCACAAGTCGGCCACAGGCTATCCAGACCAAGTATTTCGTTACCAGCTATTGAAATGGATTGTGACAACAGTTTTCTGTGGTGTTGGGGGATCAACTCATGAACATACACGTGCACACCTGTTCTGCTTCACAGTATAGTGGTGTTTTACACAAGTAACTCAAGGTAGTTTTTTCCTGTCAATTTCATACTGTGCTGATTTCTTTTTTTTCTTTCTAGAAATTCCATAAAATGGTAGAGCGGTTATGGAGCTAGGAACTGGTCTCGACTGGCTGAAGAGTTTCCCGGAAGGACACAGTATCAACTCAGGCAAAGGTGTGTTAGTTTGCGTGTCAGTTTCCTTTATGAACTCCTGAAACGAGGGTTTGGGGCAGTAAGGCGCTAGGGTGAGGGGGGGGGGGGGGCATGGGGGGGGGGGGGGGCATTTGATCCTTCTAGCCAAAAAAAGTAGTTCTTTCATTGTAGAGACACTTTTTCCCCTCATGTACAACAGATAATACATGTATTGTAATGTTATAATAGATGATGTTATTTACTTTATTTTGTTTGTAGATGGGCAAATTTGTCTGCTCCTGATATCAACACGGCTCATGGGACTACCAAGAAACCATCAGGTTCCTCAAGAAGGCACAGGAAATTGGAATCGGTGAGATAATTAGTCCAGTCACAATCCAACCTTTGCTGCACCCAATATCACGAAGTGTTTCGATGCGTTGCAACCTGAGTTAAGACATGTAACACCTCGCAAATCGGGAGTCTCGTATGACCCATTTTACAAAATTTGTGATGTGTTGAACGCGTATGAAGTTCCTTGAGAGAGGCAAGTGGTGGGGGGGGGGGGGCGGCAAGTTGGGATGAAGCGGCTTGCCCAAGGACACAACATAGGCTGGATTCGAACCCCTGACCCTCTGATCATGCGTCACAAACTCTTACCGCTAGGCCACACTTCCCTACAAAGTCATGACAAAGAACATGAAAAAAAGCACTTTTAAAGTGGTGGAATATTTTTTAAATTAGTGGTTATTATTTTTTTATGGTTAGGTAAATGGGCTGTGATCGCTGAAGCTTTGAAAGAGCCAGGAGAAAAACGCAGGACATCACCGGCTTTACTTATGCGATTCAAAAATAGTGGTAAGAGTTGTTACTTTTTTGTTTTTGTTTTTAAGTCAGATGTGTTGTTCATTCTGGCGTTGATTTGAGTTTAAGGAGCTGTTTTCAGTTGACTAAAGAGTCGTCGTGTGTTGTATCAGTGAGGTTCTATAACAGTGAGGCCTGATTTATAGCGAGTCGTATCCCATGTGATGACAGACAGGTCAGGTTGGCGTAGCGGTACTTTCCTCGCCTGCCACCCTTGTGACCGGGTTCCAGTCCCGCCTGGGCCAACATGAGAATTGGGTTTTCAGTCCCTGCCTGATTCCGTGGGGTTTTCTCCAAATATTCTGCTGGGGTTTTGCCTCCCACCTCTAAAATATTTTGTGCCCTTTTAAAAAAAAATATCGTGGCCTTTTTTGTGCCAGCTGCTGTTAGGTGTGCCTTTGTTTGAATTTCGCGCATGTATTGCCCTGAAAAGCACCTTATATCGTTCGTTTGTGAATATAATCGTCGGTTTTGAACAGCGACCTCGTCGATAGATGGTACCAGCCCCCCCCCCCCCTTTTTTTTAAAACTTTTATGGAGACCAAGTGTCTGGAAAAAATAGGTTTCTACTTGTTAGCGCGGATGTGCAAGTGCCATTTTCAAAAAAATTAACCCCTAATCCAGTCATTTTTTGCAGTTCATTATGGGAGACAGTCAACAAATTCGCTGCACATGGCGTGGGACCCTGAAAATTGTCACTCTGGCCTTTTCTTTTTTCTTTTTTTTCATAATATGTTTTTTGTGAGGTGGTAAAAATGCTTTTTTGCCTCAATCTGTCAAAAATTTCCTCAAGTTGTCTGCTGACATTTGTTGAAATCGCCGGAAGTGAGCCATGTTTTTGTTGACTGTAAACTTGAGAAATGGACTCTCCGTGGCAAACTCTTGTTGGCGCACTGTATTGGAAGGTCGCCCACATTACCTTTTCATTTTTTTTTAAACAGGTGGAGTCTTATTTGAACTGGAAGTCCAGAACCAATCCCGAGGAAAACAATAACCTTGGAGCTGATGATCTCTATAGCGGCACGTTTTTACCTGGCTTGATAGCTTTCATTGAGATGAGAGAGGTAAATACAAAAAGATTTCAAACATCAAGTTATCAAATTCTGATGTGGTCTTGATGAAACTGAGACCAGCTGGTGATAGAAATACCCATATTAATGATGAGGGAACATAGCCAGTATTTGTGTCTTGCGCTCTTAGCCAATTTATTTTTTCTTATTGTGTGAATAGTTTGATCAATGTTTCATTGTCGGCACAACAGTTCTGTGCAAATTCCTTTGGACACAAGTGTGTGAACCTTTTTTGGCTTTTTTTGTGCTGTTCTTTCCTATACATGGAGCAGCCTTGGTGTCCAGGAATTGCCCACACTTGTTTTTAGTAAGGGTGCCTGTAATTGTTCATGTACAGGGTGAGTAAAAAAAGCGGAACCCAAACCCCAAAAAAATATGTTCATATTTAAAGAAATATGTAGCACCGAAAATAATAATGACTGGAAAGCCAATTTCAGCTAATATTACCGTAATTTTTCGGAATATAAGCCGCGCGGCATAATAAGCCGCAGCAAGCAAAAAATCTGCAAATTAAGATTTGAAGTCGGCGTATAAGCCGCACCGCGTATAAGCCGCACCGACCGCTGCGGTTTCAATTTTGTAAGGCCTCCAAATTCTAGTCAAAATGCTCTGAACCAGTTCCATTTACACTACAGAAGCTATTAAAAGGGCCACAAAAGTTATATCAAATCATTCACAATCGATACTTTTACAAACAAATATGGAATTGATGAGAAATAAACACCGGGAAACTGCTGCCGGCTGCCCCGTCATAGCCGGGCAGCTGCGCTACGCATGCCGGTGAATGACAACAAGTATGAACCCCCGTGTGTTGTCTGACTGGAGCGCTACAAATCTGCTTTGTGGCAACAGATGCTGATTTGTTTTGTCCTAAGAATAAACAGGTCCGTTTTTACCTCAAAACTTATCAAATTGTTGCGAATACTAACGAGTAGTTGCGATAAAAATTCAACTTCGATCGTACTTTCTTCGGAAATAGTCAAAACGAAGCGGACATTTTAATAGACGAATCCATTAATTTGTAAGGGGTGATTTAGTCCCTCTTTTGAGTTTTACATCGTTTCTTGAATACATTTCAAGAAAACAAAATATTTTGTGACGTGAACAACTGATTATGTAATAAATAAATAATAAAAAAAATGTTTCGAACGCCATAAAATGTTAGTCGTCTTTTTTTTTTTTTTTTTAACAGCGGAAATATTGGTAATTATTGTTCCCAAGAAAGAACACCCCTTTATTACCACAAATGTGTGGTCCGCTATGGGGAAAGCATGCTGCATATCGCTGCTGCACTGTACCAGTATCACGTACGGCTGGTCGCAAGTGTCGAAGACAGCTTTCATCACCGTACTTTTTACTGCTCGGTACTTTTACGTGAGACTTGGTTTCGGGTTTGTTAATGACTTTCTTAATTTATAATTCATTTCAGCAAACACATCTCGTCTTGTACCAGTACATTAAATACACATGTGAATCTTATTTTCATTCTTCAAGGCTCGGCGTTATAAGCGCCCTGTGTATAAGCCGCAGTAAACATTTCATGGGCAAATTCAACGTATAAGCCGCGGCTTATATTCCGAAAATTACGGTAGATGAAAAACATGCTTATATTGCCTTATCTGTTCACAAATCTGTGTGTATTGTTTTGAAGATGAATTGTAAATATATGTACTTCAAGAAAACAATTCATTTGGTTTCATTTTAACAGAAGCAAAAGGCTGCGTTGGGGCCTTCCCTTGTGTACCGTGATCATAGGGCCAAGGGTCATCGGGCAAGACGCAGACATGAGAGGATGGTGACGACGAAGATGATGAGAGTGATGACCTAGATAACATCGAGGAGCAAACTCAACCGGTATGCATAACAGCAAGACAGAAGGCATTGGCACGGAAGAAAGGCCTCTCTGTGCCAGCGTCAGCCGCAGAGAGAACAGTTGATGCTGACAGGGGAGCGGCAAGACTGATGACACAAGCAAGGATCAACCATCAGAGAGAGCAGAAAGTCTGGATGAGGACTTACCAAGTGCTGATGATCAGGACGATGAAGAAGCCAGCCCACTTGATGAGAACAGTGAAAAAGAAGACGAAGTTTCTTGCTCCTCCACGAGAGTTGTTCCTTCTCATACTGCCAACTTGACCAACGTATATGGCCCCCGTGGTTTAGCAAGATGGCTGAAAAAAAATCCACGCAGCCAACGCGCGCGGGCAGCGCAAGTCGCTGCCAACTCCAAAAGAAAAGAACAAGAGCAAAACAAAAAAGGACACACCAGAAGATGGACAAGTCTCCTTCCAAGCGAGTGAGAAGTCGACATTTGATGTTCAGACGAGCCTGATTTATGTTAATCATAAAAGATG
>NW_022145413.1:0-31795 GCF_000002235.5 Strongylocentrotus purpuratus | reverse complement strand
GCTAATCTTCATGTATTCTTCATACTTACACTAATTGTTGTAGATGTAGCAAAAGAATTTTTTCTGATAATTCAGAGAGTCGCTTGTTAAAGAAAGAGTATTACATGCTATTTTTCTTTGTTGAGGGGGGGGGCGTGTCCCTTTTAAAAGAGATGACAAGTCAATATTATGGAGTGAAGAAAAAAAAATCATGGGTTTATATAAAGGAAAACTGAGACTCGAACCGAGTACATTGCATTGTGAAGTGATCACTTTATCCCCAGACCATTTTGCCTCACCGTGATAACTGGTTCGCTTTTTTGTTGTTACCACTTTCTGCATGCTAATGACTTTACAAAGTGCCGTTTTACTGATTTGACGCTTTCGGGATGCATTATTATCATCATTTTTGTAGTCCGATGTTGTCAAGATTGCCCGTATTTTTTTTTTCAGTTACTGATATTACTGATATATAGTGAGGTTTTATGTTTATTTCATTTAATTTGCAAACTGCTGACTAACTTAAAGTGATATGACAAGAGGCCACTGCCCTCACATAGTATAATGAATAGAACACGGGTCTATTCAATTCAGTATATGCTACGAATTCTATAACAGGGCACCAATGAATTAACTTGGCTATTCGATTCTGTTTTCAATAGCTTGCACCTGCAATTTTTTGAATAGTTACGTAACAACTACTCAGCTCTTTCTGACATGGCATCAATTATTAGTGAATTGAAAACAACCTGACCCTCCCTTCATTGAGTGACTTTTGTTTGGTCAATGCGAGGATTACCAAAGAGGAGGTAATAATAGCATTCCTGCATTGCAACAATGACCGCGTTATTTTGATGCATTGTCCCTAAACCTACCGAAGAGGCTCTTTGTCCTTGTCTGGGAGGACAAGCACTTTAGACTGGGGCTGTAGTCTGATTTCAAGAAAGGAAAACATTTCGGGACAGTTCAAAATAATGCTTGAATGAAATTCAAATGATACCGTTTTAAAAACCAGAAAGATATGGTTTGAGGACAAGAAGCAGGATGTAATTCATTGCTCTGCAATCTTGACTGTATTTAAAACAGAGCATCCAATATACCTGATATTTAATAGTACTGTACAATGTCAATTAAATAAAATAACTAAATAAACAAACAAATAATGGACCTCTTTAGCCAAGACTGTGGATTTTTATTGTTGAGCACTAAATGATTCTGCTCGGTCATACAGGCTAGGTGGGGGAATGCTTTCAATAGACTTAAATTTGAAAGGCCCTTTGTATCACTTCGTGCAAAATGACATAGGGCACTTCTAATAAATTTATACGAGAAGTAAAACCCTGTTCATCATTGTTTTCGTGTTGCAAAGTTGTTTACAGACTGAAAAAGGATAGTACGGGACTGTAGAGAGTGAATAAAACTAGGAAATTATATTGCAAATGTAAAACAACGTTGTAAACCTAGCAATAAGAGGCTCTTGAATGCAGTTTTTAAATGGACATGGCTTTGGGGCTACCCGCTACCGCCGCCAGCTACGCTGTCGATTGCCAGCTAGCTGTCGATTGCCAGCTAGCTGTCGTTGCCACTCTGTCGATTGCCAGCTAGCTGTCGATTGCCAGCTAGCTGTCGATTGCCAGCTAGCTGTCGATTGCCAGCTAGCTGTCGATTGCCAGCTAGCTGTCGATTGCCAGCTAGCTGTCGATTGCCAGCTAGCTGCGTGCCAGCTAGCTGTCGATTGCCAGCTAGCTGTCGTTGCCAGCTAGCTGTCGATTGCCACTAGCTGTCGATTGCCAGCTACTGTCGATTGCCAGCTAGCTGTCGATTGCCAGCTAGCTTTCGATTGCCAGCTAGCTGTCGATTGCCAGCTAGCTGTCGATTGCCAGCTAGCTGTCGATTGCCAGCTAGCTGTCTAGATGGGACCCCCCCTGGCGATTATGTGGGGGGGGGGGGTGATTTTTCAAATTTTCGAGGGCCAAACAAAAAATAGTGCTCTCTACCCCCCCCCCCCCCCCCCCCCTCCCCCTTCCCCCTCTACCACTGAGTGAAATATCGGCCGGCACGATTTTTTTTTATTTCAGCACATTAAATTTCAAATTGATTTCAAGTTTGGGCCCCCCTAAGAAATCCTGAATCCGCGCCGATACCCCCCCCCCCCCCCAAATAAAAATCCCAGGCTCCCCTGTAGTTTTTTTCTACATTGCTCCCCCCCCCCCCCGCAAAAGGTCCCTATTTTCTCATTGTTTTACATCAACAACAACAACAACAATAATATTTATTATAAAACTCCAAAATTGGTTTGTTTTTATAAATAATAATATCTGCCCGGCAAAATATTTGAAGTAAGTATGTAGATTAAGATCATCAGACTTTATTACACTGATGAGGTGTATTGGGTTCTCTTCACTTGTCTCTTTCTGGCTCTCTTTCTCTTTCTCTCTCTCTCTCTCTCTCTCTCTCATTGGGACTGAAAAAGTATTGAATGTAATAATGTTTGATAAATAGATAAAACAGGATTCCTGTCCTTCTTGTACTTCGTAAATATAATACTTTACCTTGCTTACAAGTTAATTGCAAGCTCATTGTATAGATCAATTAAGAGAATAGCAATAAATATGGACTTTGAGTGAGATCAAAATGGGTTTGACATCAGTTTTTCTTTTTCAAAGATTAAAAAAAAAGCAACAGCTGGGTGTCGAACCCGATACCTTCCAGTTACCAGGCGATTGCCTACCCACTAGACTAAAGTGTCACATTGCTAATCTCCATGTTTTTTTTTTCATACTTATACTTATTGTTGTAGATGTAGCAAAAGAAAAAACGCAACAGCTGGGGGTCGAACCCGATACCTTCCAGTTACCAGGCGATTGCCTACCCACTAGACTAAAGTGTCACATTGCTAATCTCCATGTTTTTTTTTTCATACTTATACTTATTGTTGTAGATGTAGCAAAAGAAAAAACGCAACAGCTGGGGGTCGAACCCGATACCTTCCAGTTATCAGACGATTGCCTACCCACTAGACTAAAGTGTCACATTGCTAATCTTCATGTATTCTTCATACTTACACTAATTGTTGTAGATGTAGCAAAAGATGTTTTCTGACTAATTCAGAGAGTCGCTTGTTAAAGAAAGAGTATTACATGCTATTTTTTCTTTTGTTGAGGGGGGGGGGGGTGTCCCCTTTAAAAAAGAGATGACAAGTCAATATTATGGAGTGAAGAAAAAAAATAACATGGGTTTATATAAAGGAAAACTGAGACTCGAACCGAGTACATTGCATTGTGAAGTGATCACTTTTATCCACAAGACCATTTTGCCTCACCGTGATAACTGGTTCGCTTTTTGTTTGTTAACACTTTCTGCATGCTAATGACTTTACAAAATGTGCCGATTTACTGATTTGACGCTTTCGGGATGCATTATTATCATCATTTTTGTAGTCCGATGTTGTCAAGATTGCCCGTATTTTTTTTCTTTCAGTTACTGATATTACTGATATAATAGTGAGGTTTTATGTTTATTTCATTTAATTTGCAAACTGCTGACTTAAACTTAAAGTGATATGACAAGAGGCCACTGCCCTCACATAGTATAATGAATAGAACACGGGTCTATTCAATTCAGTATATGCTACGAATTCTATAACAGGGCACCAATGAATAGGGAAGCTTGGCTATTCGATTCTGTTTTCAATAGCTTGCACCTGCAATTTTTGAATAGTTACGTAACAAACTACTCAGCTCTTTCTGACATGGCATCAATAATATTAGTGAATTGAAAACAAACCTGACCCTCCCTTCATTGAGTGACTTTTGTTTGGTCAAATGCGAGGATTACCAAAGAGGAGGTAATAATAGCATTCCTGACATTGCAACAATGACCGCGTTATTTTGATGCATTGTCCCTAAACCTACCGAAGAGGCTCTTTGTCCTTGTCTGGGAGGACAAGCACTTTAGACTGGGGCTGTAGTCTGATTTCAAGAAAGGAAAACAATTTCGGGACAGTTCAAAATAATGCTTGGAAATGGAAATTCAAATGATACCGTTTTAAAAACCAGAAAGATATGGTTTGAGGACAAGAAGCAGGATGTAATTCATTGCTCGGCAATCTTGACTGTATTTAAAACAGAGCATCCATATACCTGATATTTAATAGTACTGTACAATGTCAATTAAATAAAATAACTAAATAAACAAACAAATAATGGACCTCTTTAGCCAAGA
Source organism: Strongylocentrotus purpuratus (assembly GCF_000002235.5). Lineage (NCBI taxonomy): Eukaryota > Metazoa > Echinodermata > Echinoidea > Camarodonta > Strongylocentrotidae > Strongylocentrotus > Strongylocentrotus purpuratus. The sequence continues at coordinate 27,592 of NW_022145413.1, read as the reverse complement.
CTGTGGATTTTTATTGTTGAGCACTAAATGATTCTGCTCGGTCATACAGGCTAGGTGGGGGATGCTTTCAATAGACTTAAATTTGAAAGGCCCTTTGTATCACTTCGTGCAAAATGACATAGGGCACTTCTAATAAATTTATACGAGAAGTAAAACCCTGTTCATCATTGTTTTCGTGTTGCAAAGTTGTTTACAGACTGAAAAAGGGATAGTACGGGACTGTAGAGAGTGAATAAAACTAGGAAATTATAATTGCAAATGTAAAACAACGTTGTAAACCTAGCAATAAGAGGCTCTTGAATGCAGTTTTTAAATGGACATGGCTTTGGGGCTACCCGCTACCGCCGCCAGGCTACGCTGTCGATTGCCAGCTAGCTGTCGATTGCCAGCTAGCTGTCGATTGCCAGCTAGCTGTCGATTGCCAGCTAGCTGTCGATTGCCAGCTAGCTGTCGATTGCCAGCTAGCTGTCGATTGCCAGCTAGCTGTCGATTGCCAGCTAGCTGTCGATTGCCAGCTAGCTGTCGATTGCCAGCTAGCTGTCGATTGCCAGCTAGCTGTCGATTGCCAGCTAGCTGTCGATTGCCAGCTAGCTGTCGATTGCCAGCTAGCTGTCGATTGCCAGCTAGCTGTCTAGATGGGACCCCCCTGGCGATTAATGTGTGGGGGGGGGGGTGATTTTTCAAATTTTCGAGGGCCAAACAAAAAAATAGTGCTCTCTACCCCCCCCCCCCCCCCCCCTCCCCCTTCCCCCTCTACCACTGAGTGAAATATCGGCCGGCACGATTTTTTTTTATTTCAGCACATTAAATTTCAAATTGATTTCAAGTTTGGGCCCCCCTAAGAAATCCTGAATCCGCGCCGATACCCACCCCCCCCCCCCCAAATAAAAATCCCAAGGCTCCCCTGTAGTTTTTTTTACATTGCTCCCCCCCCCCCCGCAAAAGGTCCCTATTTTCTCATTGTTTTACATCAACAACAACAACAACAATAATATTTATTATAAAACTCCAAAATTGGTTTGTTTTTATAAATAATAATATCTGCCCGGCAAAATTTTTGAAGTAAGTATGTAGATTAAGATCATCAGACTTTATTACACTGATGAGGTGTATTGGGTTCTCTTCACTTGTCTCTTTCTGGCTCTCTTTCTCTTTCTCTCTCTCTCTCTCTCTCTCTCATTGGACTGAAAAAGTATTGAATGTAATAATGTTTGATAAATAGATAAAACAGGATTCCTGTCCTTCTTGTACTTCGTAAATATAATACTTTACCTTGCTTACAAGTTAATTGCAAGCTCATTGTATAGATCAATTAAGAGAATAGCAATAAATATGGACTTTGAGTGAGATCAAAATGGGTTTGACATCAGTTTTTCTTTTTCAAAGATTAAAAAAAAAGCAACAGCTGGGTGTCGAACCCGATACCTTCCAGTTACCAGGCGATTGCCTACCCACTAGACTAAAGTGTCACATTGCTAATCTCCATGTTTTTTTTTTCATACTTATACTTATTGTTGTAGATGTAGCAAAAGAAAAAACGCAACAGCTGGGGGTCGAACCCGATACCTTCCAGTTACCAGGCGATTGCCTACCCACTAGACTAAAGTGTCACATTGCTAATCTCCATGTTTTTTTTTTCATACTTATACTTATTGTTGTAGATGTAGCAAAAGAAAAAACGCAACAGCTGGGGGTCGAACCCGATACCTTCCAGTTATCAGACGATTGCCTACCCACTAGACTAAAGTGTCACATTGCTAATCTTCATGTATTCTTCATACTTACACTAATTGTTGTAGATGTAGCAAAAGATGTTTTCTGACTAATTCAGAGAGTCGCTTGTTAAAGAAAGAGTATTACATGCTATTTTTTCTTTGTTGAGGGGGGGGGGTGTCCCCTTTAAAAAGAGATGACAAGTCAATATTATGGAGTGAAGAAAAAAAAATAACATGGGTTTATATAAAAGAGAAACTGAGACTCGAACCGAGTACATTGCATTGTGAAGTGATCACTTTTATCCACAAGACCATTTTGCCTCACCGTGATAACTGGTTCGCTTTTTGTTGTTAACACTTTCTGCATGCTAATGACTTTACAAAATGTGCCGATTTACTGATTTGACGCTTTCGGGATGCATTATTATCATCATTTTTGTAGTCCGATGTTGTCAAGATTGCCCGTATTTTTTTTCTTTCAGTTACTGATATTACTGATATAATAGTGAGGTTTTATGTTTATTTCATTTAATTTGCAAACTGCTGACTTAAACTTAAAGTGATATGACAAGAGGCCACTGCCCTCACATAGTATAATGAATAGAACACGGGTCTATTCAATTCAGTATATGCTACGAATTCTATAACAGGGCACCAATGAATAGGGAAGCTTGGCTATTCGATTCTGTTTTCAATAGCTTGCACCTGCAATTTTTGAATAGTTACGTAACAAACTACTCAGCTCTTTCTGACATGGCATCAATAATATTAGTGAATTGAAAACAAACCTGACCCTCCCTTCATTGAGTGACTTTTGTTTGGTCAAATGCGAGGATTACCAAAGAGGAGGTAATAATAGCATTCCTGACATTGCAACAATGACCGCGTTATTTTGATGCATTGTCCCTAAACCTACCGAAGAGGCTCTTTGTCCTTGTCTGGGAGGACAAGCACTTTAGACTGGGGCTGTAGTCTGATTTCAAGAAAGGAAAACAATTTCGGGACAGTTCAAAATAATGCTTGGAAATGGAAATTCAAATGATACCGTTTTAAAAACCAGAAAGATATGGTTTGAGGACAAGAAGCAGGATGTAATTCATTGCTCGGCAATCTTGACTGTATTTAAAACAGAGCATCCAATATACCTGATATTTAATAGTACTGTACAATGTCAATTAAATAAAATAACTAAATAAACAAACAAATAATGGACCTCTTTAGCCAAGACTGTGGATTTTTATTGTTGAGCACTAAATGATTCTGCTCGGTCATACAGGCTAGGTGGGGGAATGCTTTCAATAGACTTAAATTTGAAAGGCCCTTTGTATCACTTCGTGCAAAATGACATAGGGCACTTCTAATAAATTTATACGAGAAGTAAAACCCTGTTCATCATTGTTTTCGTGTTGCAAAGTTGTTTACAGACTGAAAAGGGATAGTACGGGACTGTAGAGAGTGAATAAAACTAGGAAATTATAATTGCAAATGTAAAACAACGTTGTAAACCTAGCAATAAGAGGCTCTTGAATGCAGTTTTAAATGGACATGGCTTTGGGGCTACCCGCTACCGCCGCAGCTAGGCTTCGATTGCCAGCTAGCTGTCGATTGCCAGCTAGCTGTCGATTGCCAGCTAGCTGTCGATTGCCAGCTAGCTGTCGATTGCCAGCTACCTGTCGATTGCCAGCTAGCTGTCGATTGCCAGCTAGCTGTCGATTGCCAGCTAGCTGTCGATTGCAGCTAGCTGTCGATTGCCAGCTAGCTGTCGATTGCCAGCTAGCTGTCGATTGCCAGCTAGCTGTCGATTGGACCCCCCTGGCGATTAATGGGGGGGGGGGGGGGAGGGGGGGGGGGGGGGTGATTTTTCAAATTTTCGAGGGCCAAACAAAAAATAGTGCTCTCTACTCACCCCCCCCCCCCCCCCCCCTCCCCCTTCCCCCTCTACCACTGAGTGAAATATCGGCCGGCACGATTTTTTTTTATTTCAGCACATTAAATTTCAAATTGATTTCAAGTTTGGGCCCCCCTAAGAAATCCTGAATCCGCGCCGATACCCACCCCCCCCCCAAATAAAAATCCCAAGGCTCCCCTGTAGTTTTTTTCTACATTGCTCCCCCCCCCCCCGCAAAAGGTCCCTATTTTCTCATTGTTTTACATCAACAACAACAACAACAATAATATTTATTATAAAACTCCAAATTGGTTTGTTTTTATAAATAATAATCTGCCCGGCAAAATATTTGAAGTAAGTATGTAGATTAAGATCATCAGACTTTATTACACTGATGAGGTGTATTGGGTTCTCTTCACTTGTCTCTTTCTGGCTCTCTTTCTCTTTCTCTCTCTCTCTCTCTCTCTCTCTCATTGGGACTGAAAAAGTATTGAATGTAATAATGTTTGATAAATAGATAAAACAGGATTCCTGTCCTTCTTGTACTTCGTAAATATAATACTTTACCTTGCTTACAAGTTAATTGCAAGCTCATTGTATAGATCAATTAAGAGAATAGCAATAAATATGGACTTTGAGTGAGATCAAAATGGGTTTGACATCAGTTTTTCTTTTTCAAAGATTAAAAAAAAGCAACAGCTGGGTGTCGAACCCGATACCTTCCAGTTACCAGGCGATTGCCTACCCACTAGACTAAAGTGTCACATTGCTAATCTCCATGTTTTTTTTTTCATACTTATACTTATTGTTGTAGATGTAGCAAAAGAAAAAAACGCAACAGCTGGGGGTCGAACCCGATACCTTCCAGTTACCAGGCGATTGCCTACCCACTAGACTAAAGTGTCACATTGCTAATCTCCATGTTTTTTTTTCATACTTATACTTATTGTTGTAGATGTAGCAAAAGAAAAAAACGCAACAGCTGGGGGTCGAACCCGATACCTTCCAGTTATCAGACGATTGCCTACCCACTAGACTAAAGTGTCACATTGCTAATCTTCATGTATTCTTCATACTTACACTAATTGTTGTAGATGTAGCAAAAGATGTTTTCTGACTAATTCAGAGAGTCGCTTGTTAAAGAAAGAGTATTACATGCTATTTTTTCTTTGTTGAGGGGGGGGGTGTCCCCTTTAAAAAAGAGATGACAAGTCAATATTATGGAGTGAAGAAAAAAAATAACATGGGTTTATATAAAGGAGAAACTGAGACTCGAACCGAGTACATTGCATTGTGAAGTGATCACTTTTATCCACAAGACCATTTTGCCTCACCGTGATAACTGGTTCGCTTTTTGTTGTTAACACTTTCTGCATGCTAATGACTTTACAAAATGTGCCGATTTACTGATTTGACGCTTTCGGGATGCATTATTATCATCATTTTTGTAGTCCGATGTTGTCAAGATTGCCCGTATTTTTTTTCTTTCAGTTACTGATATTACTGATATAATAGTGAGGTTTTATGTTTATTTCATTTAATTTGCAAACTGCTGACTTAAACTTAAAGTGATATGACAAGAGGCCACTGCCCTCACATAGTATAATGAATAGAACACGGGTCTATTCAATTCAGTATATGCTACGAATTCTATAACAGGGCACCAATGAATAGGGAAGCTTGGCTATTCGATTCTGTTTTCAATAGCTTGCACCTGCAATTTTTGAATAGTTACGTAACAAACTACTCAGCTCTTTCTGACATGGCATCAATAATATTAGTGAATTGAAAACAAACCTGACCCTCCCTTCATTGAGTGACTTTTGTTTGGTCAAATGCGAGGATTACCAAAGAGGAGGTAATAATAGCATTCCTGACATTGCAACAATGACCGCGTTATTTTGATGCATTGTCCCTAAACCTACCGAAGAGGCTCTTTGTCCTTGTCTGGGAGGACAAGCACTTTAGACTGGGGCTGTAGTCTGATTTCAAGAAAGGAAAACAATTTCGGGACAGTTCAAAATAATGCTTGGAAATGGAAATTCAAATGATACCGTTTTAAAAACCAGAAAGATATGGTTTGAGGACAAGAAGCAGGATGTAATTCATTGCTCGGCAATCTTGACTGTATTTAAAACAGAGCATCCAATATACCTGATATTTAATAGTACTGTACAATGTCAATTAAATAAATAACTAAATAAACAAACAAATAATGGACCTCTTTAGCCAAGACTGTGGATTTTTATTGTTGAGCACTAAATGATTCTGCTCGGTCATACAGGCTAGGTGGGGGAATGCTTTCAATAGACTTAAATTTGAAAGGCCCTTTGTATCACTTCGTGCAAAATGACATAGGGCACTTCTAATAAATTTATACGAGAAGTAAAACCCTGTTCATCATTGTTTTCGTGTTGCAAGTTGTTTTACAGACTGAAAAAGGATAGTACGGGACTGTAGAGAGTGAATAAAACTAGGATTATAATTGCAAATGTAAAACGTTGTAAACCTAGCAATAAGAGCTCTTGAATGCAGTTTTAAAGGACATGGCTTTGGGCTACCGCGTTAAGCGCTGTCCGATTGCCAGCTAGCTGTCGATTGCCAGCTAGCTGTCGATTGCCAGCTAGCTGTCGATTGCCAGCTAGCTGTCTAGATGGGACCCCCCTGGCGATTAATGGGGGGGGGGGGGGTGATTTTTCAAATTTTCGAGGGCCAAACAAAAAAAGTGCTCTCTACCCCCCCCCCCCCCCCCTCCCTTCCCCCTCTACCACTGAGTGAAATATCGGCCGGCACGATTTTTTTTTATTTCAGCACATTAAATTTCAAATTGATTTCAAGTTTGGGCCCCCCTAAGAAATCCTGAATCCGCGCCGATACCCACCCCCCCCCCAAATAAAAATCCCAAGGCTCCCCTGTAGTTTTTTTCTACATTGCTCCCCCCCCCCCCGCAAAAGGTCCCTATTTTCTCATTGTTTTACATCAACAACAACAACAACAATAATATTTATTATAAAACTCCAAAATTGGTTTGTTTTTATAAATAATATCTGCCCGGCAAAATATTTGAAGTAAGTATGTAGATTAAGATCATCAGACTTTATTACACTGATGAGGTGTATTGGGTTCTCTTCACTTGTCTCTTTCTGGCTCTCTTTCTCTTTCTCTCTCTCTCTCTCTCTCTCTCTCATTGGGACTGAAAAAGTATTGAATGTAATAATGTTTGATAAATAGATAAAACAGGATTCCTGTCCTTCTTGTACTTCGTAAATATAATACTTTACCTTGCTTACAAGTTAATTGCAAGCTCATTGTATAGATCAATTAAGAGATAGCAATAAATATGGACTTTGAGTGAGATCAAAATGGGTTTGACATCAGTTTTTCTTTTTCAAAGATTAAAAAAAAGCAACAGCTGGGTGTCGAACCCGATACCTTCCAGTTACCAGGCGATTGCCTACCCACTAGACTAAAGTGTCACATTGCTAATCTCCATGTTTTTTTTTTCATACTTATACTTATTGTTGTAGATGTAGCAAAAGAAAAAAACGCAACAGCTGGGGGTCGAACCCGATACCTTCCAGTTACCAGGCGATTGCCTACCCACTAGACTAAAGTGTCACATTGCTAATCTCCATGTTTTTTTTTCATACTTATACTTATTGTTGTAGATGTAGCAAAAGAAAAAAACGCAACAGCTGGGGGTCGAACCCGATACCTTCCAGTTATCAGACGATTGCCTACCCACTAGACTAAAGTGTCACATTGCTAATCTTCATGTATTCTTCATACTTACACTAATTGTTGTAGATGTAGCAAAAGATGTTTTCTGACTAATTCAGAGAGTCGCTTGTTAAAGAAAGAGTATTACATGCTATTTTTTCTTTGTTGAGGGGGGGGGGGTGTCCCCTTTAAAAAAGAGATGACAAGTCATATTATGGAGTGAAGAAAAAAAAATACATGGGTTTATATAAAGGAGAAACTGAGACTCGAACCGAGTACATTGCATTGTGAAGTGATCACTTTTATCCACAAGACCATTTTGCCTCACCGTGATAACTGGTTCGCTTTTTGTTGTTAACACTTTCTGCATGCTAATGACTTTACAAAATGTGCCGATTTACTGATTTGAACGCTTTCGGGATGCATTATTATCATCATTTTTGTAGTCCGATGTTGTCAAGATTGCCCGTATTTTTTTTCTTTCAGTTACTGATATTACTGATATAATAGTGAGGTTTTATGTTTATTTCATTTAATTTGCAAACTGCTGACTTAAACTTAAAGTGATATGACAAGAGGCCACTGCCCTCACATAGTATAATGAATAGAACACGGGTCTATTCAATTCAGTATATGCTACGAATTCTATAACAGGGCACCAATGAATAGGGAAGCTTGGCTATTCGATTCTGTTTTCAATAGCTTGCACCTGCAATTTTTGAATAGTTACGTAACAAACTACTCAGCTCTTTCTGACATGGCATCAATAATATTAGTGAATTGAAAACAAACCTGACCCTCCCTTCATTGAGTGACTTTTGTTTGGTCAAATGCGAGGATTACCAAAGAGGAGGTAATAATAGCATTCCTGACATTGCAACAATGACCGCGTTATTTTGATGCATTGTCCCTAAACCTACCGAAGAGGCTCTTTGTCCTTGTCTGGGAGGACAAGCACTTTAGACTGGGGCTGTAGTCTGATTTCAAGAAAGGAAAACAATTTCGGGACAGTTCAAAATAATGCTTGGAAATGGAAATTCAATGATACCGTTTTAAAAACCAGAAAGATATGGTTTGAGGACAAGAAGCAGGATGTAATTCATTGCTCGGCAATCTTGACTGTATTTAAAACAGAGCATCCAATATACCTGATATTTAATAGTACTGTACAATGTCAATTAAATAAAATAACTAAATAAACAAACAAATAATGGACCTCTTTAGCCAAGACTGTGGATTTTTATTGTTGAGCACTAAATGATTCTGCTCGGTCATACAGGCTAGGTGGGGGAATGCTTTCAATAGACTTAAATTTGAAAGGCCCTTTGTATCACTTCGTGCAAAATGACATAGGGCACTTCTAATAAATTTATACGAGAAGTAAAACCCTGTTCATCATTGTTTTCGTGTTGCAAAGTTGTTTACAGACTGAAAAGGGATAGTACGGGACTGTAGAGAGTGAATAAAACTAGGAAATTATAATTGCAAATGTAAAACAACGTTGTAAACCTAGCAATAAGAGGCTCTTGAATGCAGTTTTTAAATGGACATGGCTTTGGGGCTACCCGCTACCGCCGCCAGGCTACGCTGTCGATTGCCAGCTAGCTGTCGATTGCCAGCTAGCTGTCGATTGCCAGCTAGCTGTCGATTGCCAGCTAGCTGTCGATTGCCAGCTAGCTGTCGATTGCCAGCTAGCTGTCGATTGCCAGCTAGCTGTCGATTGCCAGCTAGCTGTCGATTGCCAGCTAGCTGTCGATTGCCAGCTAGCTGTCGATTGCCAGCTAGCTGTCGATTGCCAGCTAGCTGTCGATTGCCAGCTAGCTGTCGATTGCCAGCTAGCTGTCGATTGCCAGCTAGCTGTCGATTGCCAGCTAGCTGTCGATTGCCAGCTAGCTGTCTAGATGGGACCCCCCTGGCGATTAATGTGGGGGGGGGGGGGTGATTTTTCAAATTTTCGAGGGCCAAACAAAAAAATAGTGCTCTCTACCCCCCCCCCCCCCCTCCCCTTCCCCCTCTACCACTGAGTGAAATATCGGCCGGCACGATTTTTTTTTATTTCAGCACATTAAATTTCAAATTGATTTCAAGTTTGGGCCCCCCTAAGAAATCCTGAATCCGCGCCGATACCCACCCCCCCCCCCCAAATAAAAATCCCAAGGCTCCCCTGTAGTTTTTTTCTACATTGCTCCCCCCCCCCCCGCAAAAGGTCCCTATTTTCTCATTGTTTTACATCAACAACAACAACAACAATAATATTTATTATAAAACTCCAAAATTGGTTTGTTTTTATAAATAATAATATCTGCCCGGCAAAATATTTGAAGTAAGTATGTAGATTAAGATCATCAGACTTTATTACACTGATGAGGTGTATTGGGTTCTCTTCACTTGTCTCTTTCTGGCTCTCTTTCTCTTTCTCTCTCTCTCTCTCTCTCTCTCATTGGGACTGAAAAAGTATTGAATGTAATAATGTTTGATAAATAGATAAAACAGGATTCCTGTCCTTCTTGTACTTCGTAAATATAATACTTTACCTTGCTTACAAGTTAATTGCAAGCTCATTGTATAGATCAATTAAGAGAATAGCAATAAATATGGACTTTGAGTGAGATCAAAATGGGTTTGACATCAGTTTTTCTTTTTCAAAGATTAAAAAAAAGCAACAGCTGGGTGTCGAACCCGATACCTTCCAGTTACCAGGCGATTGCCTACCCACTAGACTAAAGTGTCACATTGCTAATCTCCATGTTTTTTTTTTCATACTTATACTTATTGTTGTAGATGTAGCAAAAGAAAAAAACGCAACAGCTGGGGGTCGAACCCGATACCTTCCAGTTACCAGGCGATTGCCTACCCACTAGACTAAAGTGTCACATTGCTAATCTCCATGTTTTTTTTTCATACTTATACTTATTGTTGTAGATGTAGCAAAAGAAAAAAACGCAACAGCTGGGGGTCGAACCCGATACCTTCCAGTTATCAGACGATTGCCTACCCACTAGACTAAAGTGTCACATTGCTAATCTTCATGTATTCTTCATACTTACACTAATTGTTGTAGATGTAGCAAAAGATGTTTTCTGACTAATTCAGAGAGTCGCTTGTTAAAGAAAGAGTATTACATGCTATTTTTTCTTTGTTGAGGGGGGGGGGTGTCCCCTTTAAAAAAGAGATGACAAGTCAATATTATGGAGTGAAGAAAAAAAAATAACATGGGTTTATATAAAGGAGAAACTGAGACTCGAACCGAGTACATTGCATTGTGAAGTGATCACTTTTATCCACAAGACCATTTTGCCTCACCGTGATAACTGGTTCGCTTTTTGTTGTTAACACTTTCTGCATGCTAATGACTTTACAAAATGTGCCGATTTACTGATTTGACGCTTTCGGGATGCATTATTATCATCATTTTTGTAGTCCGATGTTGTCAAGATTGCCCGTATTTTTTTTCTTTCAGTTACTGATATTACTGATATAATAGTGAGGTTTTATGTTTATTTCATTTAATTTGCAAACTGCTGACTTAAACTTAAAGTGATATGACAAGAGGCCACTGCCCTCACATAGTATAATGAATAGAACACGGGTCTATTCAATTCAGTATATGCTACGAATTCTATAACAGGGCACCAATGAATAGGGAAGCTTGGCTATTCGATTCTGTTTTCAATAGCTTGCACCTGCAATTTTTGAATAGTTACGTAACAAACTACTCAGCTCTTTCTGACATGGCATCAATAATATTAGTGAATTGAAAACAAACCTGACCCTCCCTTCATTGAGTGACTTTTGTTTGGTCAAATGCGAGGATTACCAAAGAGGAGGTAATAATAGCATTCCTGACATTGCAACAATGACCGCGTTATTTTGATGCATTGTCCCTAAACCTACCGAAGAGGCTCTTTGTCCTTGTCTGGGAGGACAAGCACTTTAGACTGGGGCTGTAGTCTGATTTCAAGAAAGGAAAACAATTTCGGGACAGTTCAAAATAATGCTTGGAAATGGAAATTCAAATGATACCGTTTTAAAAACCAGAAAGATATGGTTTGAGGACAAGAAGCAGGATGTAATTCATTGCTCGGCAATCTTGACTGTATTTAAAACAGAGCATCCAATATACCTGATATTTAATAGTACTGTACAATGTCAATTAAATAAAATAACTAAATAAACAAACAAATAATGGACCTCTTTAGCCAAGACTGTGGATTTTTATTGTTGAGCACTAAATGATTCTGCTCGGTCATACAGGCTAGGTGGGGGAATGCTTTCAATAGACTTAAATTTGAAAGGCCCTTTGTATCACTTCGTGCAAAATGACATAGGGCACTTCTAATAAATTTATACGAGAAGTAAAACCCTGTTCATCATTGTTTTCGTGTTGCAAAGTTGTTTACAGACTGAAAAAGGGATAGTACGGGACTGTAGAGAGTGAATAAAACTAGGAAATTATAATTGCAAATGTAAAACAACGTTGTAAACCTAGCAATAAGAGGCTCTTGAATGCAGTTTTTAAATGGACATGGCTTTGGGGCTACCCGCTACCGCCGCCAGGCTACGCTGTCGATTGCCAGCTAGCTGTCGATTGCCAGCTAGCTGTCGATTGCCAGCTAGCTGTCGATTGCCAGCTAGCTGTCGATTGCCAGCTAGCTGTCGATTGCCAGCTAGCTGTCGATTGCCAGCTAGCTGTCGATTGCCAGCTAGCTGTCGATTGCCAGCTAGCTGTCGATTGCCAGCTAGCTGTCGATTGCCAGCTAGCTGTCGATTGCCAGCTAGCTGTCGATTGCCAGCTAGCTGTCGATTGCCAGCTAGCTGTCGATTGCCAGCTAGCTGTCGATTGCCAGCTAGCTGTCGATTGCCAGCTACTGTTGCCAGCTAGCTGTCGACCCCCCTGGCGATTAATGTGGGGGGGGGGGGTGATTTTTCAAATTTTCGAGGGCCAAACAAAAAAATAGTGCTCTCTACCCCCCCCCCCCCCCCCTCCCCCTTCCCCCTCTACCACTGAGTGAAATATCGGCCGGCACGATTTTTTTTTATTTCAGCACATTAAATTTCAAATTGATTTCAAGTTTGGGCCCCCCTAAGAAATCCTGAATCCGCGCCGATACCCACCCCCCCCCCCCAAATAAAAATCCCAAGGCTCCCCTGTAGTTTTTTTCTACATTGCTCCCCCCCCCCCCCGCAAAAGGTCCCTATTTTCTCATTGTTTTACATCAACAACAACAACAACAATAATATTTATTATAAAACTCCAAAATTGGTTTGTTTTTATAAATAATAATATCTGCCCGGCAAAATATTTGAAGTAAGTATGTAGATTAAGATCATCAGACTTTATTACACTGATGAGGTGTATTGGGTTCTCTTCACTTGTCTCTTTCTGGCTCTCTTTCTCTTTCTCTCTCTCTCTCTCTCTCTCTCATTGGGACTGAAAAAGTATTGAATGTAATAATGTTTGATAAATAGATAAAACAGGATTCCTGTCCTTCTTGTACTTCGTAAATATAATACTTTACCTTGCTTACAAGTTAATTGCAAGCTCATTGTATAGATCAATTAAGAGAATAGCAATAAATATGGACTTTGAGTGAGATCAAAATGGGTTTGACATCAGTTTTTCTTTTTCAAAGATTAAAAAAAAAGCAACAGCTGGGTGTCGAACCCGATACCTTCCAGTTACCAGGCGATTGCCTACCCACTAGACTAAAGTGTCACATTGCTAATCTCCATGTTTTTTTTTTCATACTTATACTTATTGTTGTAGATGTAGCAAAAGAAAAAAACGCAACAGCTGGGGGTCGAACCCGATACCTTCCAGTTACCAGGCGATTGCCTACCCACTAGACTAAAGTGTCACATTGCTAATCTCCATGTTTTTTTTTCATACTTATACTTATTGTTGTAGATGTAGCAAAAGAAAAAAACGCAACAGCTGGGGGTCGAACCCGATACCTTCCAGTTATCAGACGATTGCCTACCCACTAGACTAAAGTGTCACATTGCTAATCTTCATGTATTCTTCATACTTACACTAATTGTTGTAGATGTAGCAAAAGATGTTTTCTGACTAATTCAGAGAGTCGCTTGTTAAAGAAAGAGTATTACATGCTATTTTTTCTTTGTTGAGGGGGGGGGGTGTCCCCTTTAAAAAAGAGATGACAAGTCAATATTATGGAGTGAAGAAAAAAAAATAACATGGGTTTATATAAAGGAGAAACTGAGACTCGAACCGAGTACATTGCATTGTGAAGTGATCACTTTTATCCACAAGACCATTTTGCCTCACCGTGATAACTGGTTCGCTTTTTGTTGTTAACACTTTCTGCATGCTAATGACTTTACAAAATGTGCCGATTTACTGATTTGACGCTTTCGGGATGCATTATTATCATCATTTTTGTAGTCCGATGTTGTCAAGATTGCCCGTATTTTTTTTCTTTCAGTTACTGATATTACTGATATAATAGTGAGGTTTTATGTTTATTTCATTTAATTTGCAAACTGCTGACTTAAACTTAAAGTGATATGACAAGAGGCCACTGCCCTCACATAGTATAATGAATAGAACACGGGTCTATTCAATTCAGTATATGCTACGAATTCTATAACAGGGCACCAATGAATAGGGAAGCTTGGCTATTCGATTCTGTTTTCAATAGCTTGCACCTGCAATTTTTGAATAGTTACGTAACAAACTACTCAGCTCTTTCTGACATGGCATCAATAATATTAGTGAATTGAAAACAAACCTGACCCTCCCTTCATTGAGTGACTTTTGTTTGGTCAAATGCGAGGATTACCAAAGAGGAGGTAATAATAGCATTCCTGACATTGCAACAATGACCGCGTTATTTTGATGCATTGTCCCTAAACCTACCGAAGAGGCTCTTTGTCCTTGTCTGGGAGGACAAGCACTTTAGACTGGGGCTGTAGTCTGATTTCAAGAAAGGAAAACAATTTCGGGACAGTTCAAAATAATGCTTGGAAATGGAAATTCAAATGATACCGTTTTAAAAACCAGAAAGATATGGTTTGAGGACAAGAAGCAGGATGTAATTCATTGCTCGGCAATCTTGACTGTATTTAAAACAGAGCATCCAATATACCTGATATTTAATAGTACTGTACAATGTCAATTAAATAAAATAACTAAATAAACAAACAAATAATGGACCTCTTTAGCCAAGACTGTGGATTTTTATTGTTGAGCACTAAATGATTCTGCTCGGTCATACAGGCTAGGTGGGGGAATGCTTTCAATAGACTTAAATTTGAAAGGCCCTTTGTATCACTTCGTGCAAAATGACATAGGGCACTTCTAATAAATTTATACGAGAAGTAAAACCCTGTTCATCATTGTTTTCGTGTTGCAAAGTTGTTTACAGACTGAAAAAGGGATAGTACGGGACTGTAGAGAGTGAATAAAACTAGGAAATTATAATTGCAAATGTAAAACAACGTTGTAAACCTAGCAATAAGAGGCTCTTGAATGCAGTTTTTAAATGGACATGGCTTTGGGGCTACCCGCTACCGCCGCCAGGCTACGCTGTCGATTGCCAGCTAGCTGTCGATTGCCAGCTAGCTGTCGATTGCCAGCTAGCTGTCGATTGCCAGCTAGCTGTCGATTGCCAGCTAGCTGTCGATTGCCAGCTAGCTGTCGATTGCCAGCTAGCTGTCGATTGCCAGCTAGCTGTCGATTGCCAGCTAGCTGTCGATTGCCAGCTAGCTGTCGATTGCCAGCTAGCTGTCGATTGCCAGCTAGCTGTCGATTGCCAGCTAGCTGTCGATTGCCAGCTAGCTGTCGATTGCCAGCTAGCTGTCGATTGCCAGCTAGCTGTCGATTGCCAGCTAGCTGTCTAGATGGGACCCCCCTGGCGATTAATGTGGGGGGGGGGGGTGATTTTTCAAATTTTCGAGGGCCAAACAAAAAAATAGTGCTCTCTACCCCCCCCCCCCCCCCCTCCCCCTTCCCCCTCTACCACTGAGTGAAATATCGGCCGGCACGATTTTTTTTTATTTCAGCACATTAAATTTCAAATTGATTTCAAGTTTGGGCCCCCCTAAGAAATCCTGAATCCGCGCCGATACCCACCCCCCCCCCCAAATAAAAATCCCAAGGCTCCCCTGTAGTTTTTTTCTACATTGCTCCCCCCCCCCCGCAAAAGGTCCCTATTTTCTCATTGTTTTACATCAACAACAACAACAACAATAATATTTATTATAAAACTCCAAAATTGGTTTGTTTTTATAAATAATAATATCTGCCCGGCAAAATATTTGAAGTAAGTATGTAGATTAAGATCATCAGACTTTATTACACTGATGAGGTGTATTGGGTTCTCTTCACTTGTCTCTTTCTGGCTCTCTTTCTCTTTCTCTCTCTCTCTCTCTCTCTCTGGGACTGAAAAAGTATTGAATGTAATAATGTTTGATAAATAGATAAAACAGGATTCCTGTCCTTCTTGTACTTCGTAAATATAATACTTTACCTTGCTTACAAGTTAATTGCAAGCTCATTGTATAGATCAATTAAGAGAATAGCAATAAATATGGACTTTGAGTGAGATCAAAATGGGTTTGACATCAGTTTTTCTTTTTCAAAGATTAAAAAAAAAGCAACAGCTGGGTGTCGAACCCGATACCTTCCAGTTACCAGGCGATTGCCTACCCACTAGACTAAAGTGTCACATTGCTAATCTCCATGTTTTTTTTTCATACTTATACTTATTGTTGTAGATGTAGCAAAAGAAAAAAACGCAACAGCTGGGGGTCGAACCCGATACCTTCCAGTTACCAGGCGATTGCCTACCCACTAGACTAAAGTGTCACATTGCTAATCTCCATGTTTTTTTTTCATACTTATACTTATTGTTGTAGATGTAGCAAAAGAAAAAAACGCAACAGCTGGGGGTCGAACCCGATACCTTCCAGTTATCAGACGATTGCCTACCCACTAGACTAAAGTGTCACATTGCTAATCTTCATGTATTCTTCATACTTACACTAATTGTTGTAGATGTAGCAAAAGATGTTTTCTGACTAATTCAGAGAGTCGCTTGTTAAAGAAAGAGTATTACATGCTATTTTTTCTTTGTTGAGGGGGGGGGGGTGTCCCCTTTAAAAAAGAGATGACAAGTCAATATTATGGAGTGAAGAAAAAAAAATAACATGGGTTTATATAAAGGAGAAACTGAGACTCGAACCGAGTACATTGCATTGTGAAGTGATCACTTTTATCCACAAGACCATTTTGCCTCACCGTGATAACTGGTTCGCTTTTTGTTGTTAACACTTTCTGCATGCTAATGACTTTACAAAATGTGCCGATTTACTGATTTGACGCTTTCGGGATGCATTATTATCATCATTTTTGTAGTCCGATGTTGTCAAGATTGCCCGTATTTTTTTTCTTTCAGTTACTGATATTACTGATATAATAGTGAGGTTTTATGTTTATTTCATTTAATTTGCAAACTGCTGACTTAAACTTAAAGTGATATGACAAGAGGCCACTGCCCTCACATAGTATAATGAATAGAACACGGGTCTATTCAATTCAGTATATGCTACGAATTCTATAACAGGGCACCAATGAATAGGGAAGCTTGGCTATTCGATTCTGTTTTCAATAGCTTGCACCTGCAATTTTTGAATAGTTACGTAACAAACTACTCAGCTCTTTCTGACATGGCATCAATAATATTAGTGAATTGAAAACAAACCTGACCCTCCCTTCATTGAGTGACTTTTGTTTGGTCAAATGCGAGGATTACCAAAGAGGAGGTAATAATAGCATTCCTGACATTGCAACAATGACCGCGTTATTTTGATGCATTGTCCCTAAACCTACCGAAGAGGCTCTTTGTCCTTGTCTGGGAGGACAAGCACTTTAGACTGGGGCTGTAGTCTGATTTCAAGAAAGGAAAACAATTTCGGGACAGTTCAAAATAATGCTTGGAAATGGAAATTCAAATGATACCGTTTTAAAAACCAGAAAGATATGGTTTGAGGACAAGAAGCAGGATGTAATTCATTGCTCGGCAATCTTGACTGTATTTAAAACAGAGCATCCAATATACCTGATATTTAATAGTACTGTACAATGTCAATTAAATAAAATAACTAAATAAACAAACAAATAATGGACCTCTTTAGCCAAGACTGTGGATTTTTATTGTTGAGCACTAAATGATTCTGCTCGGTCATACAGGCTAGGTGGGGGAATGCTTTCAATAGACTTAAATTTGAAAGGCCCTTTGTATCACTTCGTGCAAAATGACATAGGGCACTTCTAATAAATTTATACGAGAAGTAAAACCCTGTTCATCATTGTTTTCGTGTTGCAAAGTTGTTTACAGACTGAAAAAGGGATAGTACGGGACTGTAGAGAGTGAATAAAACTAGGAAATTATAATTGCAAATGTAAAACAACGTTGTAAACCTAGCAATAAGAGGCTCTTGAATGCAGTTTTTAATGGACATGGCTTTGGGGCTACCCGCTACCGCCGCCAGGCTACGCTGTCGATTGCCAGCTAGCTGTCGATTGCCAGCTAGCTGTCGATTGCCAGCTAGCTGTCGATTGCCAGCTAGCTGTCGATTGCCAGCTAGCTGTCGATTGCCAGCTAGCTGTCGATTGCCAGCTAGCTGTCGATTGCCAGCTAGCTGTCGATTGCCAGCTAGCTGTCGATTGCCAGCTAGCTGTCGATTGCCAGCTAGCTGTCGATTGCCAGCTAGCTGTCGATTGCCAGCTAGCTGTCGATTGCCAGCTAGCTGTCGATTGCCAGCTAGCTGTCTAGATGGGACCCCCCTGGCGATTAATGTGGGGGGGGGGGGGTGATTTTTCAAATTTTCGAGGGCCAAACAAAAAAATAGTGCTCTCTACCCCCCCCCCCCTCCCCCTTCCCCCTCTACCACTGAGTGAAATATCGGCCGGCACGATTTTTTTTTATTTCAGCACATTAAATTTCAAATTGATTTCAAGTTTGGGCCCCCCTAAGAAATCCTGAATCCGCGCCGATACCCACCCCCCCCCCCCCCAAATAAAAATCCCAAGGCTCCCCTGTAGTTTTTTTCTACATTGCTCCCCCCCCCCCGCAAAAGGTCCCTATTTTCTCATTGTTTTACATCAACAACAACAACAACAATAATATTTATTATAAAACTCCAAAATTGGTTTGTTTTTATAAATAATAATATCTGCCCGGCAAAATATTTGAAGTAAGTATGTAGATTAAGATCATCAGACTTTATTACACTGATGAGGTGTATTGGGTTCTCTTCACTTGTCTCTTTCTGGCTCTCTTTCTCTTTCTCTCTCTCTCTCTCTCTCTCTCATTGGGACTGAAAAAGTATTGAATGTAATAATGTTTGATAAATAGATAAAACAGGATTCCTGTCCTTCTTGTACTTCGTAAATATAATACTTTACCTTGCTTACAAGTTAATTGCAAGCTCATTGTATAGATCAATTAAGAGAATAGCAATAAATATGGACTTTGAGTGAGATCAAAATGGGTTTGACATCAGTTTTTCTTTTTCAAAGATTAAAAAAAAAGCAACAGCTGGGTGTCGAACCCGATACCTTCCAGTTACCAGGCGATTGCCTACCCACTAGACTAAAGTGTCACATTGCTAATCTCCATGTTTTTTTTTCATACTTATACTTATTGTTGTAGATGTAGCAAAAGAAAAAAACGCAACAGCTGGGGGTCGAACCCGATACCTTCCAGTTACCAGGCGATTGCCTACCCACTAGACTAAAGTGTCACATTGCTAATCTCCATGTTTTTTTTTCATACTTATACTTATTGTTGTAGATGTAGCAAAAGAAAAAAACGCAACAGCTGGGGGTCGAACCCGATACCTTCCAGTTATCAGACGATTGCCTACCCACTAGACTAAAGTGTCACATTGCTAATCTTCATGTATTCTTCATACTTACACTAATTGTTGTAGATGTAGCAAAAGATGTTTTCTGACTAATTCAGAGAGTCGCTTGTTAAAGAAAGAGTATTACATGCTATTTTTTCTTTGTTGAGGGGGGGGGGGGTGTCCCCTTTAAAAAAGAGATGACAAGTCAATATTATGGAGTGAAGAAAAAAAAATAACATGGGTTTATATAAAGGAGAAACTGAGACTCGAACCGAGTACATTGCATTGTGAAGTGATCACTTTTATCCACAAGACCATTTTGCCTCACCGTGATAACTGGTTCGCTTTTTGTTGTTAACACTTTCTGCATGCTAATGACTTTACAAAATGTGCCGATTTACTGATTTGACGCTTTCGGGATGCATTATTATCATCATTTTTGTAGTCCGATGTTGTCAAGATTGCCCGTATTTTTTTTCTTTCAGTTACTGATATTACTGATATAATAGTGAGGTTTTATGTTTATTTCATTTAATTTGCAAACTGCTGACTTAAACTTAAAGTGATATGACAAGAGGCCACTGCCCTCACATAGTATAATGAATAGAACACGGGTCTATTCAATTCAGTATATGCTACGAATTCTATAACAGGGCACCAATGAATAGGGAAGCTTGGCTATTCGATTCTGTTTTCAATAGCTTGCACCTGCAATTTTTGAATAGTTACGTAACAAACTACTCAGCTCTTTCTGACATGGCATCAATAATATTAGTGAATTGAAAACAAACCTGACCCTCCCTTCATTGAGTGACTTTTGTTTGGTCAAATGCGAGGATTACCAAAGAGGAGGTAATAATAGCATTCCTGACATTGCAACAATGACCGCGTTATTTTGATGCATTGTCCCTAAACCTACCGAAGAGGCTCTTTGTCCTTGTCTGGGAGGACAAGCACTTTAGACTGGGGCTGTAGTCTGATTTCAAGAAAGGAAAACAATTTCGGGACAGTTCAAAATAATGCTTGGAAATGGAAATTCAAATGATACCGTTTTAAAAACCAGAAAGATATGGTTTGAGGACAAGAAGCAGGATGTAATTCATTGCTCGGCAATCTTGACTGTATTTAAAACAGAGCATCCAATATACCTGATATTTAATAGTACTGTACAATGTCAATTAAATAAAATAACTAAATAAACAAACAAATAATGGACCTCTTTAGCCAAGACTGTGGATTTTTATTGTTGAGCACTAAATGATTCTGCTCGGTCATACAGGCTAGGTGGGGGAATGCTTTCAATAGACTTAAATTTGAAAGGCCCTTTGTATCACTTCGTGCAAAATGACATAGGGCACTTCTAATAAATTTATACGAGAAGTAAAACCCTGTTCATCATTGTTTTCGTGTTGCAAAGTTGTTTACAGACTGAAAAAGGGATAGTACGGGACTGTAGAGAGTGAATAAAACTAGGAAATTATAATTGCAAATGTAAAACAACGTTGTAAACCTAGCAATAAGAGGCTCTTGAATGCAGTTTTTAAATGGACATGGCTTTGGGGCTACCCGCTACCGCCGCCAGGCTACGCTGTCGATTGCCAGCTAGCTGTCGATTGCCAGCTAGCTGTCGATTGCCAGCTAGCTGTCGATTGCCAGCTAGCTGTCGATTGCCAGCTAGCTGTCGATTGCCAGCTAGCTGTCGATTGCCAGCTCTAGCTGTGTCGATTGCCAGCTAGCTGTCGATTGCCAGCTAGCTGTCGATTGCCAGCTAGCTGTAGATGGGACCCCCCTGGCGATTAATGTGGGGGGGGGGTGATTTTTCAAATTTTCGAGGGCCAAACAAAAAATAGTGCTCTCTACCCCCCCCCCCCCCCCCCCTCCCCCTTCCCCCTCTACCACTGAGTGAAATATCGGCCGGCACGATTTTTTTTTATATTTCAGCACATTAAATTTCAAATTGATTTCAAGTTTGGGCCCCCCTAAGAAATCCTGAATCCGCGCCGATACCCACCCCCCCCCCAAAATAAAAATCCCAAGGCTCCCCTGTAGTTTTTTTCTACATTGCTCCCCCCCCCCCCCGCAAAAGGTCCCTATTTTCTCATTGTTTTACATCAACAACAACAACAACAATAATATTTATTATAAAACTCCAAAATTGGTTTGTTTTTATAAATAATATCTGCCCGGCAAAATATTTGAAGTAAGTATGTAGATTAAGATCATCAGACTTTATTACACTGATGAGGTGTATTGGGTTCTCTTCACTTGTCTCTTTCTGGCTCTCTTTCTCTTTCTCTCTCTCTCTCTCTCTCTCTCATTGGGACTGAAAAAGTATTGAATGTAATAATGTTTGATAAATAGATAAAACAGGATTCCTGTCCTTCTTGTACTTCGTAAATATAATACTTTACCTTGCTTACAAGTTAATTGCAAGCTCATTGTATAGATCAATTAAGAGAATAGCAATAAATATGGACTTTGAGTGAGATCAAAATGGGTTTGACATCAGTTTTTCTTTTTCAAAGATTAAAAAAAAAGCAACAGCTGGGTGTCGAACCCGATACCTTCCAGTTACCAGGCGATTGCCTACCCACTAGACTAAAGTGTCACATTGCTAATCTCCATGTTTTTTTTTTCATACTTATACTTATTGTTGTAGATGTAGCAAAAGAAAAAAACGCAACAGCTGGGGGTCGAACCCGATACCTTCCAGTTACCAGGCGATTGCCTACCCACTAGACTAAAGTGTCACATTGCTAATCTCCATGTTTTTTTTTTCATACTTATACTTATTGTTGTAGATGTAGCAAAAGAAAAAAACGCAACAGCTGGGGGTCGAACCCGATACCTTCCAGTTATCAGACGATTGCCTACCCACTAGACTAAAGTGTCACATTGCTAATCTTCATGTATTCTTCATACTTACACTAATTGTTGTAGATGTAGCAAAAGATGTTTTCTGACTAATTCAGAGAGTCGCTTGTTAAAGAAAGAGTATTACATGCTATTTTTTCTTTTGTTGGGGGGGGGGGGGGTGTCCCCTTTAAAAAAGAGATGACAAGTCAATATTATGGAGTGAAGAAAAAAAATAACATGGGTTTATATAAAGGAGAAACTGAGACTCGAACCGAGTACATTGCATTGTGAAGTGATCACTTTTATCCACAAGACCATTTTGCCTCACCGTGATAACTGGTTCGCTTTTTGTTGTTAACACTTTCTGCATGCTAATGACTTTACAAAATGTGCCGATTTACTGATTTGACGCTTTCGGGATGCATTATTATCATCATTTTTGTAGTCCGATGTTGTCAAGATTGCCCGTATTTTTTTTCTTTCAGTTACTGATATTACTGATATAATAGTGAGGTTTTATGTTTATTTCATTTAATTTGCAAACTGCTGACTTAAACTTAAAGTGATATGACAAGAGGCCACTGCCCTCACATAGTATAATGAATAGAACACGGGTCTATTCAATTCAGTATATGCTACGAATTCTATAACAGGGCACCAATGAATAGGGAAGCTTGGCTATTCGATTCTGTTTTCAATAGCTTGCACCTGCAATTTTTGAATAGTTACGTAACAAACTACTCAGCTCTTTCTGACATGGCATCAATAATATTAGTGAATTGAAAACAAACCTGACCCTCCCTTCATTGAGTGACTTTTGTTTGGTCAAATGCGAGGATTACCAAAGAGGAGGTAATAATAGCATTCCTGACATTGCAACAATGACCGCGTTATTTTGATGCATTGTCCCTAAACCTACCGAAGAGGCTCTTTGTCCTTGTCTGGGAGGACAAGCACTTTAGACTGGGGCTGTAGTCTGATTTCAAGAAAGGAAAACAATTTCGGGACAGTTCAAAATAATGCTTGGAAATGGAAATTCAAATGATACCGTTTTAAAAACCAGAAAGATATGGTTTGAGGACAAGAAGCAGGATGTAATTCATTGCTCGGCAATCTTGACTGTATTTAAAACAGAGCATCCAATATACCTGATATTTAATAGTACTGTACAATGTCAATTAAATAAAATAACTAAATAAACAAACAAATAATGGACCTCTTTAGCCAAGACTGTGGATTTTTATTGTTGAGCACTAAATGATTCTGCTCGGTCATACAGGCTAGGTGGGGGAATGCTTTCAATAGACTTAAATTTGAAAGGCCCTTTGTATCACTTCGTGCAAAATGACATAGGGCACTTCTAATAAATTTATACGAGAAGTAAAACCCTGTTCATCATTGTTTTCGTGTTGCAAAGTTGTTTACAGACTGAAAAAGGGATAGTACGGGACTGTAGAGAGTGAATAAAACTAGGAAATTATAATTGCAAATGTAAAACAACGTTGTAAACCTAGCAATAAGAGGCTCTTGAATGCAGTTTTTAAATGGACATGGCTTTGGGGCTACCCGCTACCGCCGCCAGCTAGCTAGCTTCGATTGCCAGCTAGCTGTCGATTGCCAGCTAGCTGTCGATTGCCAGCTAGCTGTCGATTGCCACTAGCTGTCTAGATTGACCCCCCTGGCGATTAATGGGGGGGGGGGGGGATTTTTTCAAATTTTCGAGGGCCAAACAAAAAAATAGTGCTCTCTACCCCCCCCCCCCCCCCCTCCTCCCCCTCCTACCACTGAGTGAAATATCGGCCGGCACGATTTTTTTTTATTTCAGCACATTAAATTTCAAATTGATTTCAAGTTTGGGCCCCCCTAAGAAATCCTGAATCCGCGCCGATACCCACCCCCCCCCCCAAATAAAATCCCAAGGCTCCCCTGTAGTTTTTTTCTACATTGCTCCCCCCCCCCCGCAAAAGGTCCCTATTTTCTCATTGTTTTACATCAACAACAACAACAACAATAATATTTATTATAAAACTCCAAAATTGGTTTGTTTTTATAAATAATATCTGCCGGCAAAATATTTGAAGTAAGTATGTAGATTAAGATCATCAGACTTTATTACACTGATGAGGTGTATTGGGTTCTCTTCACTTGTCTCTTTCTGGCTCTCTTTCTCTTTCTCTCTCTCTCTCTCTCTCTCTCTCATTGGACTGAAAAAGTATTGAATGTAATAATGTTTGATAAATAGATAAACAGGATTCCTGTCCTTCTTGTACTTCGTAAATATAATACTTTACCTTGCTTACAAGTTAATTGCAAGCTCATTGTATAGATCAATTAAGAGAATAGCAATAAATATGGACTTTGAGTGAGATCAAAATGGGTTTGACATCAGTTTTTCTTTTTCAAAGATTAAAAAAAAAGCAACAGCTGGGTGTCGAACCCGATACCTTCCAGTTACCAGGCGATTGCCTACCCACTAGACTAAAGTGTCACATTGCTAATCTCCATGTTTTTTTTTTCATACTTATACTTATTGTTGTAGATGTAGCAAAAGAAAAAACGCAACAGCTGGGGGTCGAACCCGATACCTTCCAGTTACCAGGCGATTGCCTACCCACTAGACTAAAGTGTCACATTGCTAATCTCCATGTTTTTTTTCATACTTATACTTATTGTTGTAGATGTAGCAAAGAAAAAAACGCAACAGCTGGGGGTCGAACCCGATACCTTCCAGTTATCAGACGATTGCCTACCCACTAGACTAAAGTGTCACATTGCTAATCTTCATGTATTCTTCATACTTACACTAATTGTTGTAGATGTAGCAAAAGATGTTTTCTGACTAATTCAGAGAGTCGCTTGTTAAAGAAAGAGTATTACATGCTATTTTTTCTTTGTTGAGGGGGGGGTGTCCCCTTTAAAAAAGATGACAAGTCAATATTATGGAGTGAAGAAAAAAAATAACATGGGTTTATATAAAGGAGAAACTGAGACTCGAACCGAGTACATTGCATTGTGAAGTGATCACTTTTATCCACAAGACCATTTTGCCTCACCGTGATAACTGGTTCGCTTTTTGTTGTTAACACTTTCTGCATGCTAATGACTTTACAAAATGTGCCGATTTACTGATTTGACGCTTTCGGGATGCATTATTATCATCATTTTTGTAGTCCGATGTTGTCAAGATTGCCCGTATTTTTTTTCTTTCAGTTACTGATATTACTGATATAATAGTGAGGTTTTATGTTTATTTCATTTAATTTGCAAACTGCTGACTTAAACTTAAAGTGATATGACAAGAGGCCACTGCCCTCACATAGTATAATGAATAGAACACGGGTCTATTCAATTCAGTATATGCTACGAATTCTATAACAGGGCACCAATGAATAGGGAAGCTTGGCTATTCGATTCTGTTTTCAATAGCTTGCACCTGCAATTTTTGAATAGTTACGTAACAAACTACTCAGCTCTTTCTGACATGGCATCAATAATATTAGTGAATTGAAAACAAACCTGACCCTCCCTTCATTGAGTGACTTTTGTTTGGTCAAATGCGAGGATTACCAAAGAGGAGGTAATAATAGCATTCCTGACATTGCAACAATGACCGCGTTATTTTGATGCATTGTCCCTAAACCTACCGAAGAGGCTCTTTGTCCTTGTCTGGGAGGACAAGCACTTTAGACTGGGGCTGTAGTCTGATTTCAAGAAAGGAAAACAATTTCGGGACAGTTCAAAATAATGCTTGGAAATGGAAATTCAAATGATACCGTTTTAAAAACCAGAAAGATATGGTTTGAGGACAAGAAGCAGGATGTAATTCATTGCTCGGCAATCTTGACTGTATTTAAAACAGAGCATCCAATATACCTGATATTTAATAGTACTGTACAATGTCAATTAAATAAATAACTAAATAAACAAACAAATAATGGACCTCTTTAGCCAAGACTGTGGATTTTTATTGTTGAGCACTAAATGATTCTGCTCGGTCATACAGGCTAGGTGGGGAATGCTTTCAATAGACTTAAATTTGAAAGGCCCTTTGTATCACTTCGTGCAAAATGACATAGGGCACTTCTAATAAATTTATACGAGAAGTAAAACCCTGTTCATCATTGTTTTCGTGTTGCAAAGTTGTTTACAGACTGAAAAAGGGATAGTACGGGACTGTAGAGAGTGAATAAAACTAGGAAATTATAATTGCAAATGTAAAACAACGTTGTAAACCTAGCAATAAGAGGCTCTTGAATGCAGTTTTTAAATGGACATGGCTTTGGGCTACCCGCTACCGCGCCAGCTACGCTGTCGATTGCCAGCTAGCTGTCGATTGCCAGCTAGCTGTCGATTGCCAGCTAGCTGTCGATTGCCAGCTAGCTGTCGATTGCCAGCTAGCTGTCGATTGCCAGCTAGCTGTCGATTGCCAGCTAGCTGTCGATTGCCAGCTAGCTGTCGATTGCAGCTAGCTGTCGATTGCCAGCTAGCTGTCGATTGCCAGCTAGCTGTCGATTGCCAGCTAGCTGTCGATTGCCAGCTAGCTGTCGATTGCCAGCTAGCTGTCGATGCCAGCTAGCTGTCCCTAGATGGGACCCCCCTGGCGATTAATGGGGGGGGGGGGGTGATTTTTCAAATTTTCGAGGGCCAACAAAAAAATAGTGCTCTCTAAACCCCCCCCCCCCCCCCCTCCCCCTTTCCCTCTACACTGAGTGAAATATCGGCCGGCACGATTTTTTTTATTTCAGCACATTAAATTTCAAATTGATTTCAAGTTTGGGCCCCCTAAGAAATCCTGAATCCGCGCCGATACCCACCCCCCCCCCCAAATAAAATCCCAAGGCTCCCCTGTAGTTTTTTTCTACATTGCTCCCCCCCCCCCCGCAAGGTCCCTATTTTCTCATTGTTTTACATCAACAACAACAACAACAATAATATTTATTATAAAACTCCAAAATTGGTTTGTTTTTATAAATAATATCTGCCCGGCAAAATATTTGAAGTAAGTATGTAGATTAAGATCATCAGACTTTATTACACTGATGAGGTGTATTGGGTTCTCTTCACTTGTCTCTTTCTGGCTCTCTTTCTCTTTCTCTCTCTCTCTCTCTCTCTCTCATTGGGACTGAAAAAGTATTGAATGTAATAATGTTTGATAAATAGATAAAACAGGATTCCTGTCCTTCTTGTACTTCGTAAATATAATACTTTACCTTGCTTACAAGTTAATTGCAAGCTCATTGTATAGATCAATTAAGAGAATAGCAATAAATATGGACTTTGAGTGAGATCAAAATGGTTTGACATCAGTTTTTCTTTTTCAAAGATTAAAAAAAAGCAACAGCTGGGTGTCGAACCCGATACCTTCCAGTTACCAGGCGATTGCCTACCCACTAGACTAAAGTGTCACATTGCTAATCTCCATGTTTTTTTTTTCATACTTATACTTATTGTTGTAGATGTAGCAAAAGAAAAACGCAACAGCTGGGGTCGAACCCGATACCTTCCAGTTACAGGCGATTGCCTACCCATAGACTAAAGT
>NW_022145412.1:0-20205 GCF_000002235.5 Strongylocentrotus purpuratus | reverse complement strand
ACTAAGGCAGTGGTCACCCCTCCAAGGACCACATTCAATAAATAAAGGTGGATTTTGGAAGATCGAGGCTGTATGCAACTTTTGCAAGGAGGTAGTTCGAGGATTTTGCAGGATTGAGGTTGCATCCTAACAAAAATGCCTAGGGAGTAAGGGTTAAGGCATCGCAGCGCAGCCCATGATAAAGGGACCTTCCTTTTGTCAAGCAATTTTGTGTGTCTTACTAAAGCCGTAGCAAAGGTTAATCAAATGCAGCCTGATTACACTGGCCCATGGTTGTACATTTACTAACCTTGCGGGACCAATCGTCAAAGAGTTCCTGGGTGTTCAGCTTGGCCCTGAAGCTGTCTCCATCTGCCTTGAGTTTCTGGCCCTCCACGTGGTTCTCCCAGCCTTTGCCCAGGAGTCCTCCACGCGGTGCATGTATGCGCTCAGCTGACGATCAATCTATGAATGACACAAGGATGGAACTAATAAGAACTGCCCTAAAATTATCTGCCGACGACAATTATTATCTATTTAATGGGCATTCCTGGTATAAGAAAATAAGGATCTGTGAATCTTATTTAAAAGCAAATTCCAACAATGCGAAAAACGAAAAAATGCAACACACTTTTTTTAAAAAACCCATCAGAACTTACTAATTCAAGACATCCACCAATTTAAATTTCTCAAAATTCAGATATTGGAATTTAAAAAAATCCTGATTCTTAAACAACAAATGGGAGCCTAAGGAGAATGTGATCTAAGGTCACAGTTATACACAATACCAACTTCCTTTTCATCTAGAGCTCATTGTTGTGGGAATCATTGGGGGTATTTTAAGGTTTGATTTTTTAAAGATGAGATTGCAAAACAACTAATCTGTGAGGTAAGTGTGGTTCTCAGAGGAACCCAAGATATTAACTTGTCTTTTCGTGAGTATTAGTCGGAGCATCACCAGAACAGCATACTGTCCAAAATGTTGCAACTATACCTTCAGTTCATTTTGGAAACCACACTTCTCCTCTCAAAGGGGAATTACGACCTGAAATTCCCGAAAATGTTAGGTTTCGGATTGTTTACCTATCCTATTTCAAAGGTCTGGTTGAAAGGAAACCAACCTAATGTCTTAACCCTTCCCAAAAAAGACAACAGACTGGTTGTTTACATCAGACATTTTGTGGCATACGCGTACGTTTTTTTTCTAGCCGTGTCCATTCAATGTACGGCAAACGTTGTGTGTGTGTGTCACAAAATTCACACTGCCACACACGTCCGCAGAATGCGATTTACTGGTGGAACATGTGCAGCAGGATTTACAACTAGCACTCAAACAGCTAGATTTTTGCGAGTCAAAATTTTGACTCCCGAAATTTGTTTTTGCATGGTTCTCACAAGAATAACACAAATACAGTTTTTAAAGGATGGTTGTGTAGATGTTTACATCCTACTTTTAAATGCTCTTTCCGATTAACATCATTTGCTTAAAACGTGTTTTGCAGCCCAATTGGGTGCATTCCAGGACGTATGTTCCTTTATTTTGAGATGGTGTGTTTATAACAATACTATGCCTCAAACCTTCATTCAAATAACGCTGATCTTGACCTACCTGTCTAGCCCAGATGATGGATCCTGAGACCGGGGGTAGGTCTCTCACTTTGCTCATTCTGCAGGCCTTGCTCTGAGGGTACTGGACCTAAAGAGACCGGAAAGAACAGTTGCAACATTTCAAACGGTAGAATTTTCCATCAAAATGATCATTAAAGAACGTTGTTGAACAGTGATTGGGCGCGGAACCCATTCTGTATCAGATTCAATCCAGCCGGCTGACCCGAGCAAGCTTTGTGGTGAAGTGCAAAGACGTCTGTACTGGTAAGCAGGAGGTTGTGGGTTCGAGTCCCCTCCAAGCAAGCTTCTGAATTTTTTCTTGAAAGTCCTCGGCCAACACTGAGTGCTCAAGAAATTAAACTGGCAACACCCAATAATGAATTGAAAATAAATTGATATAGAAAATCAATTAGAAGTTTCAAAGTTTCTTTGAATTGATTATTGATATAGTTTTAAAAAATTTGTAAAATTTATTAAAAAAATAGTTTTGATGATTTGTAAAATTTTGAATACCTTGAATTTGTCGTGCAGTGATTCGATGTCGTCCTTGACACGTTGGATCAACTGCGTCTGGTACTCACGGATGGCACCACGGATGTGAGGCCGCACAAACAGGGCGTTGAAACGCGAGAAGATGCGGAACATCTCGTTGGCGTTCTTGGCCGTGCCCAGCTGGTCGCGCAGGCGGGCCGTGATGCGGGTTTCCACGCGGTCGATGCGTTCGTCATATCTAAATGGAAATAAGTTTTAAGGGCATGAAAGTCACTGCACTCACTATCACAATCTTCCATCACCATCACATATTTCTTTTTCCTTGTAGTTTTCTGGACTGGTACCTTTGAGTGCTTTCAGATACAGAAATTTTACAATTGTTATATTTTTGTCATTGTTGAATGCTATAAGAAATTCCTCGGACACAGATTTATATCAATTTCCCATGTGCAATGAGAGGGCCTACAATTGTAAAATATCCAGTACATAATTGGAAAACTGCCTATGGCATTGGAAATACAAGTATTTGCCTGGTTACCAAATTTAAGTCATCCAAGGCATTCGCATGTCACTGGTCATTTCCTGTTAATTGTAATGCTTGTCACTTCACTTGCAACTGACTTGTGATTGACCTGTATTGGACTTGCAAGTGACTTGTCATTGACTTGTGATGGACTTGTGATTGACTTGCAACTTACTTGTGATAACTTGTGATAGACGTGATGAATTTGTGATGGACCTTGCAATTGACTTCTGATGAACCTATGATTGACTTGTGATAGACTAGAGATGGACTTGTGATGGGTTTGTGATTGATTGTGATGGACTTGTGGTTATCTTGTGATTGACTAGTGATGGACTTGTGAAGGACTTGTGATGGATTTGTGATGGACTTATGGTTATCTTGTGATAGACAAGTGATTGACTTGTGATTGACTAGTGATGGACTTGTGGTTATTTTGTGATTGACTTGTCATTGTGATGGACTTGTGGTTGATTGTGATGGACTTGTGGTTATCTTGCGATTGACATGTGATTGACTAGTGATGGACTTGTAATGGATTTGTACTTGTGATAGACTTGTGATAGACTTGTGATAGACTTGTGATTGACTTGAGATTGACTTTTGATTGACTAGTGATAATCTTGTGATGGATTTGTGATGGACTTGTGGCTACCTTGTGGTTATCTTGTGATAAACTTGTAGTGGACTTGTGATGGACTTGCAACGGGATCCCTACATCTCTGCTTCTTACCTCTTCATGGCTGCCTCCCAAGCTTCGTTTCCCTCCTTACTGACATCCAGACTCTCCACTTCCTTCACGTTCTCATAGGCCAGGTTCACCTCCTACGAAAAATCAGTTAAAACAAAAATTACATTCATTACTTTCTGTCTGAGGTTGTTCATCAGTTCTTATAATAGCATGAAATATGGTTAACCAGAGTTTGATTATTTTCACTTAAACCAACACAAGTATATCACAATATTTGGAGTAGCTTAGCCGACCATTTGCAACCAGCCTACCAAATACAGATGCATCTTTGGTTGCAATAGCTGCACGCATCATAATGCATAGGTGGGAGCCAGGACTAAGGAGATTCATGATGAAATTTGGATCATTTGATAAGAGAATTGGTCACAAGTTGCTATTAGCGCACAGACGTTTGTACATTCAACATCGAAAATCAACCATTAATCAGACTCAGAATCATGACTCCAATTTCAAAAAAATTAATA
This sequence comes from Strongylocentrotus purpuratus, assembly GCF_000002235.5. Lineage (NCBI taxonomy): Eukaryota > Metazoa > Echinodermata > Echinoidea > Camarodonta > Strongylocentrotidae > Strongylocentrotus > Strongylocentrotus purpuratus. The sequence continues at coordinate 16,388 of NW_022145412.1, read as the reverse complement.
AAAGAAACAGCAAACAAATCAGCTCCCTGAAGAAGCCAAACAAGTCTGCACTGATTCAATTCAAGATATCATAAGACAATTTATGCAGTAACTGATTTCCAATTTAGGAGAAGGAATACACCTCTTCAAGACTTCAAAAGGCATAAGCAGTTTCAAGGTAATATGTGCCATCTTGTTCGCGGGGCAAAAAGAACACGCATTGCTAGACACGGGCGCAATTTGGAATGACCGCATTATGACTTCGAAGCGCCAAGTTTTCCACTGACAATGCGTACACAGCAACGCGTGTAAAATTGCCCCGCCGGCAAGATGGCGCATATTACCGTGAAACACCTTATCACTACAATTTTTTGTTTTTGCCAATAATGGATTTTGTTTTTACAATGCTAGCCTAGGAGAGATGTGGAGTCAGTTCTTGACATAAATGTGACTTTTGCACCGAATCGGACTTGACTCCAGAGTTGAAATCGAGTCGCGTCTCAAATGACCACAAGTCGCAACGAGCCATCTAGTCTCAAGTCAAGTCACAAGCTCTTCAAATGAACTGTGACCACAAATATTCCTTTGTCAGTGTTCATCCCCCGCTCCTAGGAATGGACTTGGGAATCAAATTGTTATTTGACTTGTGATTGAATTGTGACCGGCTCAATTCCGACAGTTTAAATATGCCGGTGTTGCCCAAGCCAACTACGAGATCAATTGTGACAATTCAAAACGTCTGAAAACCAAGACTGACTTCGATAGCGTTGGCGTCAGCAGCGTCCATCATCAGCTCGTTGAGACTTCCTGGTGGCTCGTCTGGTGTGGTACCCGGACTCCCTGATACCTGGGTCACAGCCGGCCGGAGGACTCTGACTATCACTGCGCGCAGCTGCTCGTGCTGCCGACGAAATCTTGCGAAGGAAAAAAAAATCACCAGTTGAGAAAATTAAGCATTCGGAAACGCTTCAGAGGCTTTTAAAACTAAGTCCTCTATCATGCTTTCAGATTTTACATATCCACCTACACTACATTGTCAGGACGAGATAGAGTCTCTGTTTTGAAATTGAAGATTCACTTTTTTTCAAATATTGTTGATGTACCCTAACGTGGCGCGGCCTCTAATGTGGCGCAATTTGATATTTCGCCTGTAGCGCTTAGCTAGAGCAAAAGTTTAACTGAAATTTCACAGAAAGTGAAATTTCATCAATCGCGAGTTACAAAGTTAGAAGAAACCTTTATTTCGGCGTGGTTTTAGTTCAAAGTGCACTGAACCCTTTGAAAATGCACCCCGCCCCCCCAAAAAATAAGAAAATAATTATCTGACAAACTTCTAGTTGGGTATTTAAGTAGAGATAATAATGGTTTATCAGAATTTATCGACTTTACAGAAATTCTAAATGATAATTTGGAATTTTCCGAGATTTATTCCAGTACGCCACGTTAGGGAACACTCAGACAATTTGTGTCCAATTACCGGTGGCACCGTTTTCGAATTTCGGATTAAATTTCATGACACCCAAATTGTTTACAAAGGTTCAACAGCAGGCATTAATAAGGTAAAAGTACCAGTATTTAACTGAATGAATTTGAAGTTTGTCAACAAAGAAGTTTGGCAACACTGCATGAGGAAAGACGGGGTTAACATCAAAGTGCACCACTTAGGGAATACCACTATACTGTGATTCTGTACACAAACATCTCATAGTAAGTAAACATGGTGATCTAACTGGTCCATGCAGACTGTTTGATTTACAGATAGAAAGGCTCCCTTCTTCTCAGGTAGCGTAAGAATTACTTGTCTGTGGCTGGAAGTTACACATATGTATATGGGAAGCGGCTTCACCTGCTTCCATTAACCCATGTGTAATTGCTAGCCACAGCCATCTAATTCGGACGTGGTCTTACTTGCGCATCTGTTCCAGCCGTCCCTGCAGCTTCTTGTGGGCGGGGTTGACCCTCCAGACCATCTTCAGGCTCTCCTCTCTTTTTTTCTTGACGATGTCTCGTAGCAGGCCTTGCAGTTTCTCGTACTCGTCATCCCAGAGCTGAACACCTCGAAGCAGGCGTTCATGACCTTCTCAAACTCATCGTGGCTGATGTGCATCAGGCGTCGGGTGCCAAGACCTGTGGCAAAATGGAAATTCGACATTGCATTTGAAATTGAATACCTCCAACCTATTTACTTGGTTTGCTGTCTTGGTGCAACACTGGATTGGATTTTATTCCCCTATACAGCCGGTCCTTGACAAGCACAGTAAAGCCACTGCGGCGTAAGTGGTCACAGTCAACAAGATGAATCAAATCAAGTCTTGGGAACTCCGACAGCGCTACCTGAGCATGCCTCACGCGCATGCATTGGCTTGAATACAGCAAGCGTGGGGTATACTTGGGATTTCCCTGGGTAGTCCTACTACCAAGCTTCTGGACATCATCAATATATATCACTGCTTCTGGATATCATCGGCATTCGGCACTGCATCAATTATCAGTGATGGTTGGATGATTTTGAAGGATTGAGGCAGTGGTCACCCCTCCAGGGACCAAATTAAAAAATTATGGATAACTTTGAAAGACTGACGCAGTATCCTATTTTTACATGGAGGCACTTATAGGATTTTGAAGGATGGAGGATTCTTCGTGGCAGAAAGGCATAGGGGTTGGGGTTAACCCTCCAATGCAAACATACATGTTCATTCTGTGTAAAGTTGTCCTTTCAGTCAATATCAGTCAAGTGACTGTTTTAAAGAGTTAAGAGCTCCCAGCCTACATAAAACAGGATTGACTGGGTTTGAATGTTTATGTAACTTGATACAGCTATGTTTTTGAATGTAGGTGATTGATAAGCCAGCTGTGCCTACCACTTGTCTGCTTTTGTCTGCTGACTGAATTTGGCTAGTCACATTGCTTGCATGAAATACAATCTAACTGGTGGTCAAAGGCATGTGTAAAAGGCATGGCAGGAGGATTGATTTTTTTTTTCATTTGACTGGATTGATTTGACTGTCTGTGACTGTTCAGAAAGCAGGAGGGTTAACAAGGGTGGGATGTAAGGAATATCCAGCAGGTTCACCTTGAGCAATTGGCTGCTGAGATCTCTGGAAATGGCCTCGACCAATCGCAGAGCTCGTTGGATCGGGTACTTGGTGTTGCGGATCTTGCGCAGATGATTGAAGATGCTGACCAGGGCGTCGCGGATGCGATCCAGCTCCGTGGCTGAGAGCAGGTCGTTGAGCGGGAAGTCTTTCATCAGGGGGCTGTAGTCGGCACAGTGGCTAAGGCATGCTTCAGTCCTGCAACAAAGTTTTCATGCATCGAGCCATACATAAACAAGTCAGGTGTGTTTACAAACACAAATGCCCCGCAACCGTGACTGTTTCCATGACATAACACCACTCTAACATCAACTTACATGTACCTTGGTCAAATGGAACGTTCATTGACAGCATTAGTGTCTTCTGTAGGTTTTATATGAATTAATCCCTAATCCCTATGATCTCAGATTAAATACAAGATTTCTATTGTTTTAGCCACTGTGACCTTGACCCTTGACCTTTCGACCCCCAATGCGATAGGCTCCTTAGGATTACCAAGGACAATCCACAAACCAAATTTGAAGTTCATATGTAAAGTATTTCTCAAGTTATCGCGCTGACAAAATTTCTATTGTTTCAGCCACTGTGACCTTGACCCTTGACCTTTCGGCCCCAAATGCAATAGGCTTCTTAGGATTACCAAGAACAATACACAAACCAAATTTGAAATTCATATGTAAAGTATTTCTCAAGTTATCGCGCTGACAAAATTTCTTTTGTTTTAGCCACTGTGACCTTGACCCTTGACCTTTCGGCCCCAAATGCAATAGGCTTCTTAGGATTGCCAAGGACAATCCACAAACCAAATTTGAAGTTCATATGTAAAGTATATCTCAAGTTATCGCGCTGACAAAATTTCTTTTGTTTAGCCACTGTGACCTTGACCCTTGACCTTTCGGCCCCAAATGCAAAAGGCTTCTCAGGATTGCCAAGGACAATCCACAAACCAAATTTGAAGTTCATATGTAAAGTATTTCTCAAGTTATCGCGTTGACAAAATTTCTATTGTTTCAGCCACTGTGACCTTGACCCTTGACCTTTCGGCCCCAAATGCAATAGGCCTCTTAGGATTGCCAAGGACAATCCACAAACCAAATTTGAAGTTCATATGTAAAGTATATCTCAAGTTATCGCGCTGACAAAATTTCTTTTGTTTAGCCACTGTGACCTTGACCCTTGACCTTTCGGCCCCAAATGCAATAGGCCTCTTAGGATTACCAAGAACAATACACAGACCAAATTTGAAGTTCATATGTTAAGTTTCTCAAGTTATCGTGCTGACAAGATTTGTCCGGACACACACACCCACACACCCACCCACACACCCATACTTGTTTCACATGACTAGTGTGGACTTTCCATTGCTTTCGTGTAGTTAAGAAAAACCAGTGAAAAAACTCATTTTTCTCAAACTGTGAAAACTCTTTCAACCCAATTTTTTTTCTATGATTCCCTTTAGTGTTTCTCTTCATTCTGCTACAGATAAACCTAACCCAAAAATGCCTCTAAACCTGTTTTCCAGAAATGGGGAAACACTGTGTGGACGTGGGCAAGTCCACACAACGTCGGTGCTACCTACATTATGTGGACGTCTTTTGTTCGGAAGTCCACACTGCGTATGTAAGACAAGCTCACCCACCCACACACCCACCCACCCACCCACCCACCCACCCACGGAAGGACAAGGCGGAAACAGTATGCCCCTTCGGCTTCGCCGCGGGGCATAAAAAAGCAAACTCTCGGTAGAAAATGAGTACACAATGGACTACGTTGGTTCACGACATGATGGAATCCGTGGAGCACATCACCTCATGTTACCGGGTACATCACCTTGATCGCTCTAAAAGCATTTGTGATGCAATCAAGCTAAATGAGTCCTTGTGGACCCTGTCAATTTTTTTTTTTACAAATTTGATAGGAGCACGATCTCAGCATTACTGCTGTGAAAAGTGCATGCTTGTACAATCGTTAGTTCAAAAATTATGGAAGTTGAAAAACCAAGAGATGTGATGAAGTGATGTGATGAAGTGGCCCTATTTTGGCCTGAATCTCCAAATGAAAGTTCCCGACAACGACTCATTTAGCTTGATCGCATCACATTTTGAGTATGTGGTCCCCGCTGGTTTGTGCAACACAGCTGGAATAGATCCTGGGCACAAGATAGGTGATGTTACCCGGAGCGTGGGCATGTCAATAAGATAAAGATTAATTAATTTGTAAACTATTGTGAACATAACAATAAAAACAATACTGTTGACTCCAAATATGTACACTGCTTTAAATTGAAGGAGGTCGAAACATTTCATTCCTCATCAGTTTTAATAACAATATTTGAGCAGAATTGCCAAGATTTGCTCGATGATCTTTACTAATGTACCTGTGTCCGTGTCGAAGCTGACGGTTGCATGAAACCTCTTGCCGTGCTTCAGGATGTCCAGGGTCAGGGCCACCTCGGGACTCTCTCGTTTCTCCTGGATCTTCATCAGGGCTCGCTCCAGGTTCAGCCAGAAGCTGATCTCTTGTAAGGCTGTTCCCGAACCGGGATCACGGTCCAGTTTGGTCACCTGCAGATAAATGGAATAACTTTCAATTTTTAAGTTAAACGAAGAATTTCACAGCAGCGGGGTTTGAACCTGCGACCTCCGGAATTGCCGTTTCTTAGCATTTTTTTCCTGTCCCTGTAACTCTGACATCTATGAGTGTTTAAGTGAAGCAAAGTACCTATCCCAGAAATACAAATTAGTTTGAAGTAATATTTTCGATGCTTGAATGGCAAATTATGAAGTTCAGAAGAAAAATGTCACAATTTGGCCCCTAAATTTATGGACTCCAAGCGCAAACAAGAGGGGGTGCTTTACACCACTTTCGAGAGCCCTGCCGACGGGACACATCGCGTGCACAAAGCCATAGCATTTAATTTGCGTGAGCGTCGGGCTTTGTCAGCAATGTGGTTCCAATGTCCCTCCCAGTGGTCTCCCCAACTTTCCCTTTCTTACCGTTGAGGGGGTACTTGTGCACGGAGCCCATAGACTGACCCACTGGATGTCAACTCTTTCTCATAATGCATTAGAAAAGATAGCCTCTCTCTGCTTGTATTGATAGCTTTACCTTTTGAATTTCCCGGATCCAGCGGTTGACGCCGTGCTGCAGGTTGTTGAGGAACACGGAATCCTCCACTTTATCCATGAAGTCGTTGACTTTTGGCTTGCGGCCCTCCTTGGCAAAGTTCCTGATCATGGTGGAGACCACCGGGTGGATGGTGAGGGTGATGTCCGGGATGTCTATGTTCTGCTGCAGGTGCAGGAGGCCCATCTCCAGCTCCGCGATCTTCTTCTCGACGGAGGGAGCCATCTTGTCTCCATCCCTAAATTGAAGGGCACCATGGAATGTAACTGACTGCAGGATTCTATTTATGGACTGATTAATATAAACTTCACTACAGTTCTTCTCCTCAAAGGAAAGAGCCATCTTGTCTCTATCCCCTGAAATGGTCAAACAGGAATATGTACCTGGGTACAATGAAAGCCTTAATAATGATTGGTGACAAATCATCTCAAAGATGTTTCAATGGGCAATTGTTGTTAAATAGGAGATTGAAGATTAAAGAAGATATAGACTAGCATCAATAAAAATTAGAGGACAGGAAAATTAGATAATTAAACTGGACTTAAAACACAACTTAACAATTACTATTAAACTCCTCCAAAAAAGTTTACATATACAAATCTGAAATAGTATTTCAATTTCTAGACAGAAGCAAAGAAAGAAACCCCAAAAACTAAAGCACCCAATTCAAACACCCCAAAAACGCCCAAACAAACAAACAAAGCCATAGATACAGACTGACTTGTGTTCTTTTATGGCCTATAGTAGTTATTAACCGTTCATACTACATGTATATAATCATCAGGGGATTTTTTTTTGGGGGGGGGGGGGAGGGGTTGAGAGGCAGGGATTTTGGACAGCTCAGCCAGCCAAACCCAGCCAGCTCAGTAGACTAGTGCCTGAGGCATCTGCACTAGTAAGCAGGAGAAGTGGGTTCGAGTCCAGCTTGTGCGAGCTTGTTATTTTTTTCTCAAAAGCTCCTACACCTCCCTGATTAAACAGTGCTTATAATTTGCCGTTGGCAAAACCCACATTAACAGATTGAACATTAAAATTTTAGAGCATGAGGCTCTCTTAGCAAACAAGCATCTAGTATTTATAGAAATCTTCATGTGAAGTGGAAAAATGTCCCCTCCCAATGTCAGTGGAGAAAAAAGGTAAAAAGTTTGATTGAAAGGTTTTGAGTAAACAGGGCGTCAATCACTTCTCAAAAGTGGGGGGGGGGGGGACATACATTGATCAGAAATCCTGCGAGCACCGAAAAGTTTGGCATTCACACGCTCTGTGGTGCTATCTGAGGCAATTTCTGACCATTTTAACAAATTTTGAGCAAAAGATCATCATTTAAACTCATTTTCGAAATTGAGTCATTGAATCAGCTATTCTGAGCTATAGAATCAAAATGCAGGTTACAATATTTATTCGGGGACGAAAAAGTGGGGGGGGGGGACACATGATATCTCCCCACTTTAAAAAGTGGGGGGGGGGGGGACTTGTCCCCCTGTCCATCACAGATTGACGCCCATGTGAGAACCAGTGTGATATGCAATTCCTTGGCTTACCTGTCGGCTTTGCCAGATGCTCTGACGTAGGATTTGAAGTAAGGTGCCATGGCATTACTGACGTAGGCATGAAGTGTCTCGAAGGGTGACCCTTCGCTCAAGTTGATGACTCGGACTTGACTGGGAATGGACTTCTCTGCATCGATGATGGTGCCGCGCTTCAAGAACACAACACTAAGAAAGAGAAATAGTGAACAAATGTGTTAATTAGTTTACCCATCTCGTTCATACTTCATTAAATCATGCTGAATCAATTTCCGAGTGACTTTCTTGGCAAAATTTGCTTGGATGAAACGTGTACTAGGTTGGCAAATTTCGTAGGGCAATTTTTTCATGTACTCGGTGAAACTCACCGTTACATAATTTCTGATGTGGGCAATTATGGAAACAATTCCATACTGGGCCACCACTTAGAGCTCCTGCACAAAGTCTATGGGCCATGACAGAACATTCTTAAGTATTATCAAAGAATTTTTGCACTCCTAAACAGTGTTTCTTCATCAGATTTACAACTTTTGGTACTTTTCAGGTCATATGTAAGGAATAGAGTGGTGGCCCAGAATGGAATTTGTTCCCAAATTATTCACTTTTACATTTGTGTTCACACTGAGTATGAAGCAGCTTGTTTAGCTGTATTATGTGCGAGTTGCTTTCTTTTCATGGTACATGCAGTGTGATTGTAAGCTAAAAAGACAACTTCTATTATATTGTGAATTTTGTTGACACCATTTGCTTTGCTTGCTGCATTAGGCCAACAAAAAAATAGTTTCCCTACCTACCAGTACCCTATTCTGACAGCCCCTACCCTAATTATTTTTACAGGAAAATGAGGAAAAAACACCCCAAACCATCATTTCTACCTTTTACCCTTGACTTACACGCAGACACCTCCATATGATTGTACACACAAAAAATTGGCCAAAAAAAAAAAAAATTCCCTACCTACTTACTCTATTTCGAATGCCATGTAATCAGAAGCAGATCTTTTTTTCTTTTTTTTTGGCCTTTTTATTTTTTTTGTACATCGCACAAAGTACAGTTGGCAGTGGCATGAAATCAGCTTGTGCTTATATAATACAATGGTAAGATAAAAAAACTGAGTGGGGCCAAACTCTAATCAGTTTATTTCATAAAATATAACACTAAATACATTCGACCTACCAATACCCAGTCTACGAAATATCACCAAGGGACTGTGATTATGTGAGCAGATTCTGTGATTAACTACTGTATGCAAACAAGACTGTGTCTTGACCTTGAGATTCTGACCATTCAGCGGCGCCTTCTATATCGGGTCTTCAGTAACCCGTTGTTGTATTACAAAAACCTGTCAGCCAAATTGACCAATCAACAGCTTAGTCCACATTTCTGATGATTATGACGTCACAATTTCTAAAGTTGACTCCGATTGGTTGGCGCGCAGGGTCGCATAAAATTTGCATTAATCACTATATCAGACGGGCTCTGTTGGGCGACAATGGGTGATTATCATACTACCAATACCCAACAGATTCATAAATTATTCTCACTGATTGAAAACTCGAGAATATGAACAGCCATGATGAAAACAATCCAGCAATTATAAGTGTAATTTGGTCAATAACAAATTAACTGTATTCAACTCAGTTTACTGTTTTAATTCCAAATTTCACTCTGAAGTACAACATACACACTCACAAACACCACAACATACATAGTGGTTGAATCATCCAGTGGAAATAAGCATTTAGTACACATAACCATGCATCTTGTCATGATCGATCTTACCCTGTCATTTTGGTGTTGGTGAAGTGAACTTCGCTGGAGATATTGAACGTGACTTCACCCTCCGCATCAGTGACATCAGACGCCACACTGGTCTCATCGTCATCTTCTTCTGCACATGACAATGAGAGTAAAAATGCATACATGTGTAAATAAGCCATATCCTTCAAACTTGGATTCATGTCTGTCTTTTACCACCCTAATGGCAATTCAGGGCAATTCACATTGCAGTGCGCCACCAAATGTTTGCCATGGAGAGTCCATTTTTCAAGTTCACCGTCGACAAAACATGGCCCGTTTGAATGAGTGTCAGTAGGACAACTTGAAATAATTTGGTATAGATTTGGGCATAGCGTTCTGCCACCTTACAAAAAAACATCATATTGATAATTAAGCAAAGGGCAAACATATACTCGAATCATACTTTTACGAAACTACTGACCAGAAAACTAACAATTTCAAATGTCCGCGATGCAATTTGTCGACCATCTCCCACCATGCACTGGGAAAATGAACTCTCCGTAGCAAACTCTTGGTGGCACACTGCATTGTGAAACGCCCGAATTGTGTAGTTAAGGGCACCTCTTTAATTTTGATAAATTAGAGTCAGCAGATTGAAAAGTGTTTTTTTATCATTCCAAAAAGACTTCTGCAACCAATGCAAACTTCTCTTAAATCTAATGACACTAATATTTGTTATTTTGAACAGTGTCTTTTGGTAGAAAATGTAATTACGGGCAGACTAGTTCCTGATTGTGGGGCGGGAACCAGACTCACTGTTGGCCGCAAGTAATTCGAAATTAGTAAAGTACATAATTCAATAACGTTTGTATTTCTGGAAATATAGCAATTTTGAAAAGGAATCTATTTTTCAGGACGAATCTCCAAAACAGCAGGGGAAATGCATCTTTAATATAACCACAAAATGACAAATTAAACATGTAAAATCGTATGTCTAAAAAATAAAACTTGTTGCGTTTCCCACGCTCTTCAACAAATTAGATTTTTTTGATAATCAAGTCTGAGAACGATAGATAGTCAAGTCTAATGAATGATAGTCTGGCTCCAACAGTAAAAAATCGTGATTTTAGGTCAGGGAACCAAATGGTTCCGTAACGATAGCAGTTGAAAATCGCATTACGGCTGCTGTAACGATAGCCACTGCATTTAGAAAGGCGATCGTGTCTACGGGTACGGTTCCTATTAAGGGAACAAAATCCACTTTTAAATTATTTAACCTACCAAACTAGTTGGCGACATTAAGATCATACAGGTATGTCATAGATAAAGGGCAGGGTTTTGAATTTTTGATGAAATTTCGGGGTAAAATGACGATGACAACGACAGAACGCAACACGAAAATAAAGATGGCGATCACCGCGCCGATGTACCGTGAGCACGCAAGTTGCACTGCACGGCACCAACCGGCCGTAAACCGCGTAGGAAAATCGTAATTTCAAACCCCAAGAAACTGTTCAAAAATTACAAAAAGGTGTCATTACATGTAAGTCTGCTTTAGGTTGACAATGTCATTTTTTGGTAATAAAAAACAATCTTGATTCTAATTTGATTGAAACAAAACATGGGTCCTACACTACACGATCACCTAAGGCTTTACAAAAAGCAATCTATTCTACATTTCAGGATGAAAATATTGACATGATTGAAAGTCGAAAACAGCACTCGGGAACACAACTTTTTTTATATCCCACGTAGCCTTTGTTCCCATCAATCATGTCAATACCATAAAGTTTAATCATGAATTTATTGAAAATCAATGCAAATAGAAATTTATGCAAATTCGACACAACAGCCAGACAGACATCTGGCGCAAAACAAATCCCCGTCTGAAAAAAAAATGTTAGGCCCTAGATGACGTTTCACCATTGTTCAATGTGTCTATGTAAAAGCACAACAATGGCATATCAAAATGATAAAACAAAATTGAAGGCAGGAAAAATTGAATCATTAGAACCTTACAAATTGTCCTCAATATGTCAGTTATTTAGCGCAAGGCCACTATTGGAACGCTTACCTTCCTTATTCCCGTTCCGCTCGACAAGAACACTCGGTGTCTGGGTGTCTGACAGGAACTTTTTCATGCACTCGACATTAGATTTGTCGGCAAGGGCGTTGTCCAAAGCCGTCGAGGCCTCGCCATCTTCCAACAGCAACGGCACGATTTTTTTCGCAAATATTTCACCAGAGCGGCACCTCGGCCACTGCTTGGGTGCTCTGGCTCTCTGTATCACTGTTATCTGCCATCTTTTTGACGGAAAATGACAACTTTGTCCCTGAAAAAAAAATCAAGTCATTTTTAGAGCTCGGTTCTTTTCCTCTCCGATCCGTTCCACGTCAAATCAGAATTAATATTTATTAGGATGAGAAAATTATCACATGTGATTGTACGTATGCGTAAAATCTATGCGGCTTTACTAGACGTGTTACAAGACGTGAAATATATTTTGCGATGTTGCAGTGGCTGTCAGTTGCACATAGCGCCCTCACTGAGCACAAGTTCCTGCATGGGTACGTGGCCCGTGTACATGGTTTCGATCCAACTCGGACCCAAACCAACTCGGACCCAAGCCAACTCGACCAAGCCACTCGGACCCATGCCAACTCGAACCCACTACCAACTCGGACCCACGCCAACTCGGACCCAACTACCAACTCGGACTCACGACCAACTCGGACTCACGACCAACTCGGACCCATGCATGACCAACTCGGACCCATCGTTTTCAATCATTCGACATCCGCGTTTTTAATCATGCGGCATTTCATAAAGTTTGTCCACTTCTCATCTGTTTACAGTGATGCTGTTTAGTATAAATTTTCATTGTAATTGTAAGGAAAATTATCTGTATTACAGCAGTTACATAACATTTTTGTCGTTGTAAAGCGCATTGAAATGCTATTTTGAAATGCGCTTTAAAAGTGTAATTAATTATTTATTATTATTTTTGTTCCATTAAAACATAATTCGCTTTGAAAGTTTAACCAATTATTTGTTTTCATTAAAACATATTACTTGACATCGCTCACGCCATCTTGCTCAATTTAACAGCAATTTATTTCATTTTTTAATCCAAACTTCAACGTAACAAAATATACAAATTCAGAACAGATATTCATAGAAAAAAAAAAAGTATGGCATTGATTCCATAAACTCTTTCAAACATAACTCAATAAATATAAGTAAACATTATAAGTCAATAAATAAAATAAATAAGATATAAAACGAAGTCTGTTCTAATCTCTATTTAAAAAACCTACATATACACCATCGCATACAATGCAGAAAACGAAGGTTCCATATTAAACAAAAAAGTTAAATCAAAAAGTATAAAAAGTTAAACAGATTCGTAAAAAAACCCACAAAATTCAAGCCACCCATGTGAATTAAAAAACATCAAGTTAAATCCCCTACAAAAAGATGCAACGTCAATCATCAAAAAGGAGCCAGTATTGGAGCTCTGGGAAGATTATCCTTCAAGGCCTTTACAGGGGCTGCCTGTATGTTCCACTATGATGTTCCGGGGGGGGGGGGGTTAAAATATCAGTTAATATGCCCCTGGCAGGACTGCGTCATTTTCCTCCTATAAAAAGAAGCAATTAGGCATCGACTTTGATGTCATGCGAGAAAAAAAAAATTAAATTGATAATTAGCATTACATTAGTTATGAGCTTTCTAATGAGTCATCGCACTCACAAAAAAAAACAGCCCATGACAAGTAATCTATTAATCAATTTCAACCTTAGCAGGACGCTCCTACATTTGTTGTGAATATAGTGTGCGCCACTTCCTACCACTTGTTACACGACACAAAGGCCTGCAAAAAAACGAACCAGCAATTTATTTCTTACTGAAATTATAATCCTTTGAATTTCGTTGGAAAAGAAAATCAAATTTTGAAAAAGCACGTATATATCAACAAATGACATGCGAAATGCCTAACCTATACTATACGCTACTATATCTCTTGGAAAAAGCTAAGCACGTTTAGTTTCATGACGTTCAAAACGATAAGCGTTTAGCAACAGTATACTGTAACGCATCATAAAATACCGCTCCACACAGCGGCAATCAATGATGAAAACAAAACTAAAAGCCCCATTCTGCCAACATACATGTAATTGCAGAATATCTTCACTCTATAACAATGTAACATTAAGATGACCTGTAAATATAATCTCTGAAACTAATGATTGAGTCATTGTTGGGTCCGAGTTGGTCATGCTTGGGTCCGAGTTGGTAGTGGGTCCGAGTTGGTAGTGGGTCCGAGTGTGTAGTGGGTCCGAGTTGGTAGTGGATCCGACCTTGGTTTGGGTCCGAGTTGACCTGATACGTGTAAGGTTCCGTCCAATCAGTTTACCGTTTGAAATCGTCACAAGAAAAATGAAAAACGAACCCTTTACCGTTTACCCTATTATAATCTTGTTACAGAAACAGAAAACGGAAATCGTTTACCAGTTACTGTTTATGCGTCTGAAAACGAAAACAGAAAAAACAAACCGTGTTTCACCGTTTTAGCGTTTTGAATCTGTAAACTGAAAAATGAAAAAGCAAATCCTTTACTATTTTTGTTTTTGAAGTTTTGAAAGGAAAAATGAAAAAGCAACCCTTTACCAATTTTTGTTTTTGAATTTTTGAAAAGAAAAGAAAAAGCAAAGCTTTACCAATTTTTGTTTTTGAATTTTTAGAAAGAAAAAAAGAAAAAGGAACCCCTTTGCCAATTTTTGTTTTGAGATTTTTGAACCCCAAAAAAAAGGAAGCCCTTTTCCAGTTACCGTTTTTGAATTTTAAAAAAAGAAAAAGAAAAAGCAAACCCTTTACCAGTTACCGTTTTGAATTTTAAAAAGAAACAAAGGAAAAACAAACCCTTTATCGTACACCGTTTTGGAGTCTGTGTTAAGAAAAAGGGACAACGCATCGAGTTACAGCATTCCGTTTTTGATGCGTATAAAACAAAATCATCAATCGTTTTCCTTTGTATACAGTTAACATTATGTAAATAAACGCAGCACACTCATATTTGTCTCATTTTGTTTCACTGAAACACAAACACTAAAAACTAAGACAACATTTTCTTTGCCAAAACAAAAACGAAAAAAAGGGTAACCGGAAAAAGAAAAACGAAACTGTTACTAGTCTAAGCCCAACGAAACCCGAGTGCGGCCGAGTTCGTCAGAAAGTGTCTCACGGATGTTTCCTGTGAAAAAAACTTGTCCACGGGGCTTGGCGGGAACTTACGGAGCCCTAAAGGGACATCCAAAATTATTTTTGTATCTCGTGCGCAACGACATAATATCTCGTGCGCACGACATATATCTCGTGCGCACGACAAATATCTCGTGCGCACGACATAATTATCTCGTGCGCACGACATAATATCTCGTGCGCACGAGATAATTATCACGTGCGCACGACATATCTCGTGCGCACGACATATATCTCGTGCGGCGCACGAGATAATTATCTCGTGCGCACGAGATAATTATTAGTATTAACGGAGCTTGCTGCACGTGCAGCGGACGAGTTTGTGTGTAACGAAAGCAGCGTGTCAGGCACTATACGCTATACATTTCAAGTCATATCAGTTAAAGGACGGATGGATTTTTTAGGGGGCCGCCACCGGTGATTAATTTTGTCAAGTTTTGCCTTTTTCTAAGAGAGAAGCGTTTTATGCAAAAAGAACCGGCACGTGCTGGCAAAAATCAGTGATTGGTGGACAAAACAAGAAAATTGCCAACGTGAATTAAAATTGATTTAAAGGGGAAGGAAATGAGGAATTGTAATCAGCATCAGCAGTTTGAATGGATGCGAGTCAGACGGTCTTGCTCTCCCTCCCATTTTTAAACGAAGTCTCATTATGAAGAATGAGTTGGAAGTAGCGAAGGATGGTCGACCTTTAAGGTTTTCTAAGGGTGGGAATAAAGTTAAAGCCCCTTCCCAGAGAAATCAGTTCAATGATTGACAGCTATTTAGCCTTCAGCAGTGATTTTCTTTGCCTCATTTTTACGCTTTTTTTCAATTACGGGACTGGTCAGATCTTTCTCCAGCTGCTTTTGGTTGGCTTTTGTTGATTCTCCTCGCCATGCCCAAGCAAACTCCGATGGGTGTGTTTATAGTGGAGCTGCTTAGGTCAATTTTTTTGGCCCAATTCGTGCACTTTTGTTTTAAAAGCATGGAATTTGGCATGTGGGGTAAAATGGGCTAGAAATCAGTTTAAGGGGTGCAACCTTGTAATAAAATTACCATAGACAC
This sequence comes from Strongylocentrotus purpuratus, assembly GCF_000002235.5. Lineage (NCBI taxonomy): Eukaryota > Metazoa > Echinodermata > Echinoidea > Camarodonta > Strongylocentrotidae > Strongylocentrotus > Strongylocentrotus purpuratus. Next base: position 612 of record NW_022145412.1, on the reverse strand, counting down.
CAGTGCTAAATGCCCATACTTCAAAATTCTTTTAAAGATACTCAGAACTGATTTGATTTGAACTGATTGAACTGATTGAACTGATTGCTCTGGGTAGGGGCTTTAACTTTATTCCCACCCTTAGAAACCTTAAGGTCGACCATGCATCCTTCGCTACTTCCCACTCATTCTTCATAATGAGATTCGTTAAAATGGGAGGGAGAGTAAGACCGTCTGACTCGCATCCATTTCAACTGTGATGCTGATAACAAATCCTCATTTCCTTCCCCTTTACAATTTTAATTCACGTCGGCAATTTTCCTGTGTTATTGTCACACCAATTCCCTGATTTTTGCCAGCACGTACGGTTCTTTTTTTGCATAAAACGCTTCTCTCTCAGAAAAATGCAAAACTTGACAAAAATTAATCACCGGTGGCGGCCCCCTAAAAAAAACCATTCCGTCCATTAACTGATATGACTTGAAATGTATAGCGTTAAGTGCCTGACACGCTGCTTTAGTTACACACAAAACTCGTCCGCTGCACGTGCAGCAAGCTCCGTTAATACTGATAATTATCTCGTGAGCGCACGAGATATATGTCGTGCGCACGTGATAACTATCTCGTGCGCAC
>NW_022145411.1:0-16065 GCF_000002235.5 Strongylocentrotus purpuratus | reverse complement strand
ACCCTACTTATAGTTAACACCCAATTGTGTACCGTTACCCATTAAAAAAAATATACTTATCAGTAACTAACATCCCTTACGATTAAAACCACCACAGCAACAGAACATTTTCATGTAAATTAACCATTTAATTCACTTAAACCAAACTAAACTAAAACTACGCATATTCCATGTACAGACTTATAACCAATCATATGAAATAAAAAAAATATTTTAGAGTTACATTTGCAAAATATACACATATAACGTGTATATTATGACATGATTTCATTCAGTTATCTTTTGCGGTGTGTTTTGTTTCATTCATAATAAACTGAGCGGTTTACCCATTCCTATTGGGTCGAGATCGAGCCAGTCACGTGGGACTTCAACCGTTGATAAACTTTATTCTTGCACCGTACCTCGATCCTCCATAGTCTGCGCAGGTACAGGTAACGCTTTGCAATGCGCGCGCGTTGCCAATGCAAAACTAAAGGTGAGTGCGTACAAAATAGGATTGCGTAGTGAGTTTTACGGAGTCTGACGATACTTGTTTAAACCCTGGCCAAGCACATTAATGTGTGCACAAGACATGTATTTTGCTTGTCCCTGTTGAACAATTAAAGTGAAGCACGTACCTCAAAAAGATATAGCATGCGCAGTGAAATTAAACAATCTATCATTAACTGTATTGACAGTGGCTAAAATACATCATACAATTCCCACAGGTCTAGGCAAATCGACGGTGAACATATACACAAATATTGCAGGAAATGTAAGTTTCTCAATCTGCCCCACAAATGAGTGTTAACATTCTAGGCATCGGTCGCTGCAAACTTCCATGATTTGGAAAGGTCAAATTTAAAAAAAAAAACCACATTATGAAAGATGATCCTTAATTAATTTTCTTTCATGTCGACATGATTAAAAAATGTAACACATGTTTACATTTATTTCAAGTGGGGTTTTACATGAATAATACGTATTGATCAGTATGTACATTTTAGATTAAGTTTGGGGATCACGGTTGTATGGCAATTGTGTCACTCCTTACTTGTAACCTATATTACAGCCTGATTCAGATGTAATTATTTTTTTCTATATTTCCTGAACTTTACAAATGATTTAAAACGCCTTAATATATTTTAATGGTCCACTCTTGAATACATTATATATTACACACACAGCCCCTCGGCAACATTTTTAAAAAAATGGAATTTATAGAATATTCCCCCTTATCGAGAAAGCACATGTATGGCTAAACTCTCACTTCTAGGCGATTGAGTCTGAGAGCGGCCAACGCTTGTTGACCCAATGACCTATGACCTTGAGGTCAACTTAATGTGCCATTTTCAGATGTACATGTAGGTCTTAAGGCAACAAAGGTAGAAAAGGCTACTGCCACATTGTGAGGACTTGGTTCACAATCACAATAACCATAATAACTTCATCAGTACAATAACACTGATTATACAATGCCTGAATAAATCCCCGCCATCTGATTGGTAGGTTGTTGATCACATGTCATTAAATTATTCGTCCCAACCCACGGCCCAGCCACACAGTAAAAATAGAAGTTCTATTGGTCACACTATTGGTGGCTCTGACCAATCAGATGACAAGGATTTATTCGGGTGTTGTATAAAACAAAAATGAATGTTTCACATTTTGTGCAATGGATAGAATAATTTCATGCAGTGACAGATGGAATAATTCCATTTTCGCCTCGTAGAATGGAACATCCATCTGTCGCCACATTATTCTTACCATTGCACTCAAAAACATTCATTAGTTGAATACCATGGAGTTATATACTGCTGCTATTTAACTGTTTAATATTTATTTTAACTGCTTCAATTATTTGAACAGAGATCTCACAATCTGCATACAAATTGAAGACGATGATCAGGCACCATGCCAAACTGTGGCATTTTGTAGCAAGACAAAATTTGTTTGCCAAAAAATTATGACATGCATAGTGGTACATGTATGTTAAATTTCAAATTTGCACATAGGAAGGCACAGATTTAAATTCAAACATTCCTAAAATTATTGTGATGCGGTACGTGAACCTAAGGAATTTCCTTACATGTCAAATGCACAGGCCTGAAAAAATAATTTAATAAGCCGTACATCTATATTATATACAGACTATAGTAGAGTACACCATTACACGTATTTAAACGAACATCGTGACAACTGGGTTCATAACAAATGTATACACAGGGTGGATAAAAAAAAAAACCCACCAAACCGAGATATTATTGCTAATTGGAACAGAAGAAGGGCACATGTAAATCAAAGGGAGATATCCTCTGTTAGGGTTGAATCTCCTCTTTAAAATGACACCCTGATCATGTCATTACATTCACGGTTGACTGGAGCAGTGACCAATTTTATGAAAGGTCTATTTAGAGAATTGCGGAACTTTTCAATTGTGGTTTTTGGTGTGTCAATTGTCACAGAGTAAAAGGCTATGGTTGCCAATCAAGCAGGTGGGGAAAAAAGAGATTGATTTGAAGGAAATGGGATATTTTGGCATTCTGGAATGTTACAGAAAATGGTATCAAAATATACTTCTATTTTTCAGTGCACTGCCATTGTCATGATTGTATTACTAATATTACCAGTATTACTATGATTAAAAATACGAACTTGACAATGGCATATCCCTCTAAGAACCATAAATATCGCTGAATGTACCGGTATAGTCATCAGAACAAAATTGGTCATTAGAATGGTACTTTATAAGGACCGTATATCACATCAGAGGTCGCGGTTGTTAATCGCCAAATCGTCGTCGGAGATAGCGTAAAAGTGATGCCGGAATTTGAGGGGGTCGTATCATAATTCCGACCCTCATAGGTCCGACGCTCATAAGTCCGAAATTTTGGACTTATGAGGCGTCGGACTTACGAGGCATAAAATTTATTTATTCCGCCTCATAGGTCCGACGTCTCATAGGTCCGACTCCTCATAAGTCTGATGCCTCATAAGTCAGACGTCGAAACAACAAGGCGCTTAATTAAATTTGTCGGACCTACGAGGTGTCGGAGCTATGAGGTGTCGGAGCTATGAGGCGTCGGAGCTATGAGGCGTCGGACTTATGAGGCATCGGACCTATGAGGCGTCAGACTTATGGGCCTTTATTTGGTTAGGGGATGCGATTTTGTCGGACTTATGAGGCGTCGGACTTATGAGCGGACCCCATTTGAAGTACAACTTGCAATTTGAGTATTTACCAACAAACTATCAAAAGATTATTTGGCACTGCCTATTAAAGCAGGGACTAATGTTAAGTGGAACATTTTAGATCAGAACAAATGGCTTTATGGAACAGATGTGTGCAGTGCACTGTGTACAGTGAATGATGTCTTTCTATCCATTGGACTGTCACATTTACTACTTTTTAAATTATCTTGCAAACATACATATCTCAGTTTAAGAAAGTATAACAAATCTCTAGTCTTCGGCAGTACATCGATATCAATTTTGTCTGGGGTAGGACAGACTGCTGGAGACTAGAGATTTATAATACTTTAACATGCATATCCCAGTTTAAGAAAGTATTATGAACAATATATGAGTGCTATTTATACATGTGCATGTTGTATTAAACATTTTGAAAATGCTAAAAACTAAAATATACATTATGTGGAGAGAAAAAAATCATAAAATTGTGAGAAAATAACCCCCAGAAAATTGCCATTGCCCATAGAAGCAAAGAAACTGTGTATCTTAACAATTATTTATTTCAGCTGTCATGTGCCCAACTATTACATGCGGAAGATAAAAAGAACAGTATGTTCAAAATTACACAAACAACAGAGAAGGACTGATGCGTTTTTCTGCCTCCAAGCGTCTAAAAACTCACCCATTGTTATCCGAGGGTGCACAAATTATGTATCTCTGGAAAGCATGTACTGATCTTTTATTTTTAACGAGTGAAACGCTACTTGTACATTGAGTCTAGATGAATGTGTACATCACGCGCACCTTATTAAGCTGATCAGTCTAGGAGCTACATGCATGTAGCTTATGTGCTTGTCAGCCAGATCACAAGCCAGAAGTTTACGAATAGTTCCCGAGGCGAATAGTTTGTCAACTTCCAATACCTCGGGGAGCTAATATTGACTATCTACCCTCAAACCATGTTACATTTGTATACTAGTGCACTTTTGTCTTTCTATATTGCGAGTAACAATCCAGCATCTCTAATCTCATCACCGACAATAGAAGGCATGAAAGGTTTAAAAAATAATTTTACACAATTTTCGGTGACAGGGAAACCCTTACAAAGAGAAACACTGCTTAAACACAGTTAATGTAAGATTGCTTGCAAAAAACCTCTCCTCTGAGTCCTGATGCTTTCATTAGCTGGAATGGTTACCCGCCGCCCGAATGTCTTTCAGGATTTGAAGCAGGTTTTCCAGTCCGTAGATGCATCCTTTGTTACTGGACTCGATGTCCGTTATGCTGTCGGGGTCCCGCTCGAATTGGCAAAATCGATGATCCGGAGGTCCGTCAACAACTCCGGCGAGTCTCCATTGGTATCCTGCAGCGACTTACTCGACTGGTCCCCGTCCCCCTCATACATGAAGAGCAGGGAGGTGCTCAAGAAGCTGAGGTCGAGATCGAGGAAACCACTTGGAGGAGTGCCTCCAATTTCTCAATAAAGGGAGGCAGGAGTTCCATCCTGACTTCGTCGCTGGTTGAGAAGTACTCGCGTAGTGCACTCCGGAGGCCGTCCTTGCCCAGGCGGCGTCCATCGTACTTGTTGCGGCATTTGTAAGAGCCTTTGCTGGCCTGGTTACAACTGCGTGAAAACAGTTACAATTACTTGCCATGAATTTGATAACTTAAAAATAGCATTGACAAAGATCTTCAAAGGCAGAGTAGACCACTGACTTCTATCCAAAAAGTAACCGACCAAATTATTGTTAAAAAGCTTACTTGGTTTAAAGATAGTAATGACACTAAACTCCCTGTGAAATTATTCATTCTCGTATGCTGTCATTTTGTTGAAAACATTAAAGATGCATCAAGTGACACATTTTTGGAAATTTCCGTTGGCAGTTGGCTTGTAATTGGGCAAATCCATGAATGGGTGAAAGTGTGTTGACACAAAACACACGTGTGCAGTTTGTTATTATCAGCAAGAATCGGTTCAGTGTGTGACATCACGTAGCAACAATCGGCTGAATGAGAATCATGTCCCGAATACTGATTTGAGGATTGTGCCATGACTCAGCAACTTTTGAATCGGAATCGAGATCCAGAATATTGTGTTTTCTCGAAATATACAGCATTCACAGAGCTAACGCTTCATCAGGTTAGTTGTTAAACACCCGTTTTTAGATTTTGAGCACTTTGTTGCTTCAAACGAAAAAAATGCACCAATGACAAATGGTCGACTCTACCTTTAATAACAATAGTGCTTTAACATTTTCTCCAACACTCTAAAAATATGTTTACCTGCATGCCACAAAGGCGTAGGCCTAGCGTGGCCGTGGTGGTTGCCGCATCGCGGTCGATATGCAGCTGCCGTTTGGCTTCTGAGTGGTCCTTGTGGTAGGTCTTCGTCCCTAGCTTGACGTCCAGGATGCACGGGGAGCGAAACTTGGAGGTCAGATTCTCCAAAAGGATAAACTCTGGAAGGGTTTCAACTGTTAATGGAAAATATCGCAAAGGTGGAACCAATGGTTTTTGCTCTGTTTTTGTGCATAAAAGAAACAAAATTGCCCTTTTACAAGGGAAGTCACTGTCAGAAATTACCGGTAACAGTCTCCTTGTACAGCTTCGATCTGAAAATGTGGGCCGAAGTTTTTGTCAAGAGAATGAAAAGAGTCTGGACGTGCACGTGCCTTTCACTTTAAACAGTATTTTTGACTTTACACTGCCACGAGGAGTTCTTGCAAGAATAACACAAAAATATCCTACGTTTAAATGAGGGAATACATGTGCTTTGGAGGTTTTAAACACTCTGCTTCAGACCAGTTGGAGTCTGGATGCTGATAATTACCTGAGCCGAAGGCGAGTGTAATTATCAGCATCCAACCTCCAACTGGTCTTAAACATAGCGTTTAATAACGACCGAGCACATATTTATTCCCATTTATAAATACCTTTTTGGGCAAAAAAAATAAATCAAAATATTTCGGTAAAGTCAACAAATAAAAATATTATCAACGATTGCAATCAACAAAACACTTCTCTTGCTATACAATGGTAAGTCCCTCTGGTAACAACTCTTACATGGAGATTGGGGCGCACCACGCGTACTGCGTGATGTCGCGCAGAACACAAATGTACCAGTGTAGCGGAATGTAGGACTATGAAATACTGACTCACTGGTAGTGTTGCGCATGCCTAAGTGAGGACTGTGAACATTCAACAAATAAAACGGTGCTGGCACCGGATTTCAAAGGAGTCAAAACGTCATGTGACACTGGAAAGTGTTTAAGACCAGCAAGCCATGTCTTTATCATCCGTTTAAGACCAGCCACATGACAGGCTCTCCACCATAAGAATGGTTAAACTGTCTTAGGTATTTATGAATGCTCTTTTCAATTAGCATCATTTCATAAAAAAAAAAACCCCGCGTTTTGTAGCTAATTGGGCGCATTTCAGCACATAATGGCCCTTTATGATTGGTAAATTTTGAGAGGGGTTTAATGAATCGTTCTATTGCATTCGCTGAATAAGTCTGCAGAGATATATGCCAAGGATACTATGGAGCTTGTTTGAGCCGAAGTCTTTGTGCATGGCGAGCCATCTGCAGTCGGTTCAGATGCACTCCCCACGGGTTGCCCTTCTCAAACTGCTGCCGAGTTGTTTTGCTCTCCGAGTGATCTTCAAATAAGTCCTCTTCACTGGAGGAATCTTTGCTATCTGATGGCTCACTTCTGATTTAACACAAAAGAATACACGTACATGTTAATCATGACAAACGAGTTACGTACAGCACAGTAGAGCCCGACAGTAAAAGGTCACGCTGCGAGCTTCCGGACCCCTTGCGGGGCCCGCTTAGGCCAAAAAAAAATAAGTCGGTCTCTGGTCAGCGCGCGCGTCGATTTTAATCATGCGCGTCAATCTTTTTTTTTTTTCCAAACTGTTCCGCGGTAGCTCCAACAGTGCCCTCTATTGCCGCACCTCCTCAATTTTTTTTTTCCAAAGAGCACCAAGGAATGGGAAATTGCACCATGGCAAATGATCGAGAGCACCAAGGCAAATTATGGAGGAACACCAATGTACATGAGGACACCAAAAAGCAAAATAGTTACCCACTTTGTCTGTACAATCCAAGCTTGAAGAAAAAAAAAAAAAAAAAGCACAAAAAAAAAAAAAAAAAAAAAAAAGCCGCGTCAGTTCCGAACTTTGGTCTGACCAGAGACCGAATTTTTTTTTGTGGCCTTATGGGCATTGTACACTTTGGTATTTACCCAAACCGAACAGCTCCCTCTATGTCTGCCATATCTCAAAAAGTTGGCCAAAAAAGAAGAAAACAATGTAAATTCAAACTAACTGCTGCGTAGGACTTGTCCTTTGTTGCTGTGACAACTCGGAACTTTTCCTGTCATCTTCTTCTGCCGAGTCTGGACCCAGACTTGTCCATTGCTGGGGTACATTGGGCCGGTGCTAGTCTGGTGCTGTGACCTTATTGGGTAGGCTCGGACGCTCAACGAGCCATCATCTTCTTCTTGAACGAAAACATGGACAACTCCTGGTTGGATAAAGAAAATGAAACAGTCAGGTCTGTAGGAGCAAAACAAATAAAAATTCAATTTTCACTTTCAGATGACATGTTATGTAGTACAGGGTGAGTAAAAAAAAGGGGAACCCAAACACCCCCAAAAATGTATTTCATATTTCAAAAAATATGTATCACCAAAAATAATAATGACTGGAAAACCAATTTCAGAAACTACTTGTAGATGAAAAAAATTACTGAAATTGCTCAATCCGTTCAAAGAATATCACCATTAAAACGCAATGTCCCTAAAACCTGTTTCATGTGTTTCGTCAAAATAACAAAAACCAAACAAACAATTTATTGTGTGTTCTAACTGTTTTGGAACAACAAAGAAAATGACAGAGAATACAAGTTTGTTTCAACAACTGTCAAACAACCCTGCCTTAGGAAAACAATATGATTTAGAAAATCCACTTTTTGTTTTTAACTTTTAAACTGAGGTTTTTATCGCTGGTGATGTTTGAAGACAATTAAGGTGTGTGTCCCGTGCTCTAAAAAAATAAAACACAATTTCTTTCAACTTAGTTGCTTGTTTTAACAACTACATACATGAACATTGTACTTGTAGCACCCCATGAATAAAGATATTGACAATATAAATGGGTAACCGCCAACATAGGGCTGGAGAGCTCAGTTGGTAGAGCACTGGAATGGGAATCCAGAGGTCACAGGAATCTGCTCCAGTCAATTTCTATGTTCAACTTTGAACACAGAAATGTGGGTCCTCCAACGCGAAATGGTTAAGCGTAATAGGAAAAATCAAAAGTTATCAAACATCACTTTTCAAAGTCTACCAAATTAAATGTACCTTTGAAAGCTGGAGTGAATTTGGCCAGTTCTGGTGTGAGCATCTCGTAGAAGTGGAGCTCGGCCGGGAAGACCGGTTTACACACGGTGGCCTCGTCGTACTTCATCATTCCAGTGTGACCTCCGACCTGGTGCACGAAGGGCACAAGGTCACGCACTCTGCACTCTCCATTGTCACCTCGGAGGTGAAGAGCTGGTCATTGGCGTTAACACGCGACCGGCGGGCTTTGTCTTGTCTCGTGGTCTTGGACTTGAGCTGCTTGCGGTGATGAGGTTGTTAGCGTGTAACCTCTACAAAGATTATACTGTAAAAGACATTTGAAAGACAAGAAAGCTTTAACAGAAATTCATAAAAGCCTACGACAGTCTATACCGATTACCAGTGGTTGCGAGCCCATCTTGAGAGCCAGTCTTAAACGGAAAATTTGTTCTCGCACGAATAACACAAGAAAAACACAAAAATGCCCAGTTTTTAAGGATAGTTGTACGAATGTACTTTCGATTAAACATTATTGCGTTCAAAACATGTTTTGCAGCCATGGGCGTATTCCAGCTGTCCAGAATGTAAACTGGAAAGAAATATTAACATAACAAATTTACAACGGACCTCACCTGCTCGCTGTGGAGAAACTTACTAAACACTCTGGGCACCTTATCCTCATTTGAATAACAAATTTTACTAAACATCTGGGCACCTCAATCCTCCTTTGAATGACAAATTTTACAATGGCAAAGTTGCAGCAGGTCACAAACTATATGTTGGCAATGGAATTTGTTGAATTGCGTACATGTACATATAGTGACCTTGGGTTATTCCTGCCTCCATGGTTATGCCCACTATAGTATCCTATTGCCTTGGCCCTACAGTGCATGGCCAGACACAATTGAATATTCAATCATACTGACCCTGAATCCCGATGTCTGGATATTTGTGATACAGTGAAAGGTCACCATTCTATGAATAGGGGTGGGAAGCATACACTGGATATTCACAGTTAATAGTGGATAAGGGTGCAGTAATGCAGGTACATTGTACAATATGTATGTAAATGTAGTTTACAATAGTTGCTGGTATATAATCCTAATATGGTCCAGTGCTCCACATTTATTAACCAGAATAGCACCTTGAACAATATACGTACATATATGTACATGTTTACCTACATTATACCTATGATTGATCATGCACCCTCGGTGTTGGGAACCCTACATTAGGATTGCGATATATTCTATGGTGGGATTCATTATTACCAGGGAAGTAAATTAGTCCACTGGTCAATTAAATTAGTATTTTATGTCATGCAAATTGAACAGAATTTACGCCCCTACGGAAATTCTGGCAAATCTTTTCCCGCCCGCCCAGTGTTTTTTTTCCTACCTCCATTGAGGTAGTCTAGGAACACCCTGGGTGGTCCGTCACCGCGTTATGGGGAAGTTGTTTATTGTTAGGCAAATTAGGACCAAGTTATGGGGACTTTCTGCTGTCCCAACCCCACAGCGTCTTCAATCCCCTTGGCCCATAGTACCATGGGCACAACTCGTGCGTACTCCCCACAACTACAACGTTTGTTTATGGTGTAAATTGAGGATATACAGTACACGTGCAACATCATCGATGAATGAGGACAGGAACCAAATCGAGGACTCCTTGGTTGAAAACATGTACAAGACCAATGAGAGTTGTTGCAAAAAAAAATAGTACAAACAAAGTACCATGGGACAACTCGTGTGTACTCCCCACACTACAACGTTTGTTATGGTGTAAATTGAGGATAAACAACGTGCAACATCATCCATGAATGGAGGACAGGAACCAAATTGAAACTCCTCGGTTAGAAAACGTGTACAAACCAATAAGAGCTGTTGCAAAAAAGAGTATAAACAAAGGAAACGGAAGAGGAACAATAGAAAATCCTCGATTTACACCATAACAAACATGCTAGAACAAGTATGTGTGTCCCAATTCATGTTCCGTTACTTTGTGGGGACAATAAAAAAAACGTCCCATAACGCGGTGTAGGCCTACCCATGTACATGTACATGTTTGGCTGTGCTGAATTTGAACTATTCAAATGTATACATTGCATACCATATATACATTGCATTAGGCAAAAAAAATAAAAATTTGTTCTAGGTAGGGATTTTTTGGGGGGCAATTTTTGTTTGTACGATCATATGGAGGTGTCTGCGTGAGTCAAGGGTAAAACTAAAAGGTAGTAATTGATGGTTTTGGGTGTTTTTTCCTTCTCATTCCCCCCCCCCAATAACAAATGAGGGTAGGGCTGTCAGAATAGGTAGGCAGGGAACTCGGAAGCAGAACTATTTTTTTTTGGCTTTATATGTATTGTTTTTATTCACCATTGAATCAATAAACCATTGTGTGCTTTGCAGGTTTGGGGCGCTACAGGGGGTATGAGGCAGGGTAGTTTCGGGTCGTTTAGTGACCCATAACTGAGCCTGCCATTCTAATATCATTATCAATAGTTAAAATTGAATAAGATGTAGGGGCCATTCAGAATAGTCAACGTAAAAAAAAAATCGATCTTTTTTGGAAACTCTGGGTGGTGGGTCAGATGAAATACTGAAAATTGAAATTCAGTTTCATTTAAATTAAAGTAATAAAAAAATAATACAAGAATTAGGAAAAAAAACCCACAAATACCCAGGGCCTCGGATTCGAGATCGTCTGTCATGTCTGTCATTGGACACAGCAAAGCTAATCATAACAAAGCCGAAATAACCACTTTTTTTTATGAATAGTCATTCAGCGTTTAAAAATTGAAATTTGGGGTGGGTCACAGGGTGGGTCAAAACAATTTTGAAAATATATCAATTTTTTTTTTATCAGAAAAGTGCTGCCTATTTTTCAGATGTCTATTTTTTATGAAATTTCCAGATTCGTTTGCACACGTTCATGACGTTTGCATATCAAAATTTGAACAAATTCCAAGAAATTGGACATCTGAAAAAGGCAGCACTTTTCTGATTAGCCTATAAAGAGGGTGAGTGTGCTTCAAAAGCAAAAATAAACTACAATTTTTTACAGTACAAACTAAGTACTCCGCCTACTCCTAGAACTATGACTATGAAAGTACGAGGCTCCGAGTGCAAAACTAAGCCTTAGCTTGAGTAACTCAGCTGACATGCTCTTATTCATTCACATGTAATGTGAATGAATATGACTATGAGCATTGTCAGCTGGAGTTACTCAAGCTAACTAAGCCTAGAAATGTGAAAATCAAAATTTGACCATGATTTGACTAAGTTCGACATGTTTTTTGTACTACTCCTAGAACTAGCGGGAGCATCATAGTTCTAGGACTTTGTAGGAGTATTTTGTACATGGTGGAAGTGTGGCCTTTATTTACGGAAGTAGTCCAGTAGGCAGTGAATTAAAATTGGCCACATTTATGTTTATGGGCATGGGCTAGGAATGAAACAATCATGACAACAACAAAATGTTATCAATCACAATCTAAACAGTAAACTACATTTGTAAAAGTGCGATCCTCCACATAATCTTCGCTTTTTAAAAAACATGTCTAAAAAACAATCGCTTGTTACTTACCGACCTTCATTTTTTTCGAAATTCAAAGGCGAGTGATTTACACAGCTGCACAAGTCAGCGACGAACGTTCTTATGGTGAAGGCGGATTTTATGATCGCGTACGTGTACTACATGTACTACGTACGTGTACGTGTGTACATTCTGCTGCCCTCAACGTCAATATAACGTTCCATGTTAGGGGCGGGGCCAGCGACGTTTACGGGTGGTGGGCGGATTTTAATATCAGATTGGAATTTTAAAAATTAATCCCACCCAGTTCATTCCTAAAATACAATATCTACTTGACTCTCTTTTCACTCAAATTAATTTTGGAGCTAACGATCAGGATTAAAAACAAAAGACCAAATTACAAACAAAAGCATCAAATTTGCATTAAATTAGTTCAAAAAGTTTAGACTTTTTCCTTTGGCCTTGTTGTAGCTGAATGGGCAGGTATAGCTGTCCATATGTGCAAAAGTGGAAAAATATTGTATGACTAGCCAGGCCTACACGCAACAAAAGCTCACAGGTTTCTCCAACGATCCTTACACACTTTTCCAACAACAAAAAAGAAGTATTCTTAAAAATGGAAATCCACCGAAAGATTTCAGATTTGCGCTGTGAAGTCAGCAATAAGTTTGTTTTTGAAGTGCCAACATTTGAAAGTAAATGTCCTTTTCGAGTTTGTGTGGTTCGAGAAACTCATCAGTGTTTCAGTCAAATTACACGCACAATGTACACAAGGGCGGATCCAGAACACAATTTTTTTTGGGGGGGGCCAAAAAAATTTTTTTGGTCCCCCAAAAAAGTGGGTCAAAAAAATACGGCGTGGGGTTCGGGGCCCGCTTAAGGCCCCGAAAATTTTTTGGATCTAGATGCTCTGTGGTGCGATCTGAGGCAATTTCTGACACTTTAACCAATGTTTTTTTGAGGAAAAGATGGTGGTGTACTCATTGCCTGCCTTCATTGCGATGTCACATAAAAAAAAAAAAAAATTGGTTCGTTTTGGGGGGGGGCCATGGCCCCCTTTGGCCCCCCCCTGGATCCGCCCTTGAATGTACAGTATAATTTATACTCCGCCTGTTAATTCAGGAGAATCCCCATCGTTTCATGTACAATGTACTCCTTAATTAATAAACCCATCCAGACAATGATTTCAATTAACCCTCCGTGATCATGTTGATTAAGCCACACAAAAACACACAAAAACAATAGATCAGCCACACTCAAATTTTTTTTTTTTTATTTTATCAGCAAAAACATATTTTTTTAAAGGTAAAGCAGATACAAAAAAAACCCCACCTTTTTAATTTAAAAGTAAACACTAAATGCACCCATCAATTGTCCTCCACCTCCTTCCATTCTTAAACTCTGGCGTTAAAACTCACATAACCTAGATATTGCCAATTTCAGAGCTTTACTTGTTTAAATTACTAAAAAATCAGACTTAAATCTCAATCCATACCGGGTAGGTGTGACTAAATACATACCCGCATAAGGTTGATGGGGGGGGGGGGGGGGGAGGGGTTTTGATAATTGCATTACTATAGACTATTTGCATTGCAGCCATCTTTGTGTGCAAATTTATTTCACATGAATGGCAAAAAGACCTCAACAATGGCCGACGAATGGAAAGACTCTATTGCACACACAACGTGTAGTAAGTATAAAAACAGCTATGATAGGTACTCTTAAAGTTAAATATAATACATATTTTAAGCTTCATAAGTTATTTCAGAACTCTCTTTTGACATACAATGTAAAAACTAATCCCCAAAATTATTCAGACTAAAATATGTACAGACCAATACCGATAAGAACAAAATGTGGTACCAAATCAAAGAACAAAATGTATCATGCAGAAACAGTTGGCACAAAAATAAGCAACACGGAACAAACGTATAAAACACTCCAATTTTGCCAATGTCAAATCATACGCTATTTGTGTGATAAGGGTTTGGCAAGAATATAACATTATTTTTAAGAACATGAATAAACGTACAATTACTCTGCTAATAACTAAATATTAAATGTCTTCAAAAAGCAGCAAGCATCATTTCAGGCATAAGGCAAGGAATGTTTGGCATAAACTGTAACACAGTTCAATTAAAATGCTTACCAAAACATTAACATATATAGGTTTCATGTTCCTAATTGCTCTATGCATGTTTTACACGACATAACTTAGTGACATGTGTATTTATAGTCAAGGATCACGCACACTCCAGGTATGCTAACAATTTATCATGGAGGCCCCTTTCAGTAGTGAAAACATTGTGTTAGCTTAAGTTTGGATAATCCGCATTTCGTAAATATTTATATATTATTTTACATTGGAAGCAGTTCACTTCCATATATAGGGTTGACCACAGGCCAAACATATGGTTGTTGTAAAGGGCGAGTCAAAAAGAAAGTGAACTAGAATAATTTTTTTCCCCCGTAAAAAAACATGCAATTTTGACCAGTTACTAGCCAATAATATGTACTTTATCCTACGTTATTTTTATTAAAATGAGCTAGCAACTATATTTTATAAAATATTTCTCATTAGGTCACTTCCTTATGACGCACCCTGTATATTGCTATTTCATTGGTCTAGAACGGCCACATGTCCAGTCTATAAAAATGACTGTTTACCTCATATACACTCTTGCATATAAATTACCTCATATACACTGTGTTCCATATATAAAGTGTGGATAAAAATAATAAAAAAAAACCGAGATATTATTGCTAATTGGAACAGAAGTAGGGCACATGTGAATCAAAGGGAGATATCCTCTGTTAGGGTTGAATCTCCTCTTTAAAATGACACCCTGGACATGTCATTACATTCATGGTTGACTGAGCAGTGACCAATTTTATGAAAGGGTCTATTTAGAGCATTGCACCACTTTTCAATTGTGGTTTTTGTTGTGCCAATTATAAGGCTATGGTTGCCAATCAAGGCAGGTGGGGAAAAAAGAGATTTCACCATGAAAAGCGGCGCAAGTCTCCAAATAGACCCTTCATAAAATCGGTCACTGCTCAGTCAACTGTGAATGTAATGACATGATCAGGGTGTCATTTAAAGAGGAGATTCACCCTAACAGAGGATTTTCCCTTGATTTACATGTGCCCTACTTCTGTTCCAATTAGCAATAATATCTCGGTTTCATTTTTTTTTATCCACCCTGTACATTAGTTATCCCATGAACACGAGTAAAACACAGAATAATGTAGTGCATCTGTGTCCCACAAAACTCGAAAATGATGTTAAATGATGATTTTTGCTTTAAAAAAAATTGTTAAGTGATCAAAAATTGCCTCAGATCGCACCACAGAGTGTCTAGAATCCAAAATTGTCCAGCCCGTTAGCGCTTTCCAGGACCAAGTTTGAATAACAACCCAGGACCAAGTTTGAAAAACACCAGGAACTACATGTAATTTATTTCACGGAAGGCGCACATACGTACATGCTACTTCTTCCAAAACAAAAACAGCATGGTAGTTGTTTGTGCATTCTAAGGGTTGTCAAAATAACCTGCAAAAAAAAAAAAAAAAAATCAGTTCATAAGCAAATTATTTTCCAGTATTTTGTAAATACTTCAGATCAATATATAAAGAAGATAAATATCTCCTCTAAGTTTAGGAAAAATAAGCATTTCCCAAAATATTTAAACCTTTTTTCAGAAGACTTGTTAAACAGCTCATATATGGCGTTCTTGAATATCAAAGTAAAACATAATAAACAGTTTTGAAAGATTTTTGCCCCGTTTAATTTTGACAGTTTTAAAATTCATTTCCACAATTTAGACATTTCAAAGTCGACCGTCTTTTCTGGTTGCGGGTGAGCAGTGGCCAAAAGGGTAAAAATACCCCCCCCCCCCGATTTTCTCAGGTCAACAAAAGTGCCTGGAAATCTTTGGAAATCTCTGTTGATACAGCCGGGCTTATTAAATATGCAAAGTTAAAAGTCAATCTGACCAAGCATCTTGTA